>NC_089584.1:136150955-136450955 GCF_019320115.1 Miscanthus floridulus
GGTCTGTCCATCTGTTTGAGGATGGTAAGCTGAGCTGAAGTTCAACTTCGTATCCATTGACTCATGCAATTTCTGCCAAAAATGTGATGTGAACTATGTACCCCTATCCGAAACAATCTTCTTTGGTACACCATGTAAACATACAATCCTTTCCATATATAACTCTGCTAACTTTGCACTCGAATAAGTTACCTTGACCGAAATGAAATGGGCCACTTTTGTCAGACGGTCAACAATCACCCAGATAGAGTCAAATCCTCTCTGTGTACGGGGTAATCCAACTATAAAGTCCATTCCAACTTCTTCCCATTTCCACTCGGGTATCTTCATAGGCTGTAGTAAACCTGCTGGCCTCTGATGTTCTGCTTTCACTCTTTGGCACGTGTCACATATAGCCACATGTTCTGCTACGTCTCTCTTTAGTCCATACCACCAGTACCTCTCTTTAAGATCAAGATACATTTTAGTACTTCCTGGGTGTATGGAATAGGCTGAGTCATGAGCTTCCCTCAAGATAGACTCCCTAATAGATTTTACTTCTAGCACACAAATCCTTTTACCGAACCATACTATCCCTTGATCATCCATATGGAATCCTAGGGCTTTACCAATCACTATACGCTCTGCAATATCCTTGATCCTCTCATCACCCAACTGTCCTTTACGAATCTCTTGTTCCAGAGTGGATTCTACCTCTAACTCTATGGTGTTGGCCACAATACCCAAATTCAAGTATTTGAACTCCTCACACAACTCTTCAGGTAGTTGAGTTGTATAGGCCATGTTCACATAACTCCTTCTACTCAAGGCATCTGCTACAACGTTAGCCTTTCCCGGGTGATAGTGGATATCCAAATCATAATCCTTGATTAACTCGAGCCATCTACGCTGCCTCAGATTCAGATCTGACTGTGTGAATATATACTTTAGACTCTTATGGTCCGTATAAATCTCACACTTATGACCAATCAGGTAGTGCCTCCATATCTTAAGAGCATGCACCACAGCTGCCAATTCTAGATCATGAGTCGGATAATTTAGCTCATGTTTTCTCAGCTGTCTAGATGCGTAGGCAACAACTCTGCCTTCTTGCATAAGAACACCTCCTAGACCTTGCCGTGAGGCATCACAATAGATAGAGAAACTTTTGGTGAGATCAGGTAAGATGAGCACTGGAGCAGAAGTCAGTCTCTTCTTCAATTTCTCAAAACTATCCTGGCATTGTTTAGTCCATATAAATTTGGCATTCTTCTCTAACAACGTAGTCATGGGCTTGGCTAACTTAGAGAATCCCTCGATGAATCTCCTATAATACCCAGCCATACCTAGGAAACTCCAAATCTCACTAACATCCTTAGGTGGCTTCCAACTCAACACATCTCTAACCTTCTTGGGATCTACTGCTACTCCTCCATTAGAGATTATGTGACCAAGGAAAGATACTTCTTTTAGCCAGAACTCACATTTGCTGAACTTGGCATAAAGTTGATGTTCTCTAAGCTTTTGCAACACCAATCTCAAATGTCCTTTATGTTCTTCTTCATTCTTAGAATACACTAGTATGTCATCAATGAACACGATGACAAACTTATCAAGGTACTCCATGAATACTTTATTCATCAGATACATGAAGTAGGCAGGTGCATTAGTCAGACCAAAAGACATAACTGTGAACTCATACAGTCCATAGTGGGTCACAAAGGCGGTCTTGGGGATGTCAGTACGCCTTATCCTCAACTGATGGTATCTAGATCGAAGATGAATCTTGGAAAACACACAAGCCCCTTTCAATTGGTCAAATAGGTCATCAATTCTAGGCAATGGGTACTTGTTCTTAATTGTGACCTCATTAAGTGACCTGTAGTCTATGCACATCCTTTGTGTACCATCCTTCTTTTCTACAAACAGTACTGGTGCACCCCATGGTGATGAACTAGGTTGAACATAACCCTTATCTAACAATTCCCTTAGTTGTTTCTTAAGTTCTGCTAATTCATTCACTCCCATTCTATAGGGTCTCTTAGCTATGGGTGCAGTTCCAGGTAAAAGTTCAATTATAAACTTGATGTCTCGGTCAGGTGGCATACCTGGTAATTCCTCAGGGAAGACATCCGGGTACTCATTTGCTATCCTTATATCTTCTAAGGTTGTGCCCTCCAACTGATTAACCCGACAGATTTCTGTAGCAAACTGAGTTGCCACAAACACCACTTCTTCTCCAGTTGAAGTGATAAGATTCACCGAGCTATTACCACAATTAATAACTGCTTTCTGCAACCTTAGCCAATCCATACCCAAGATGACATCGATACCGGTGGAATTTATGACTACAAGATTTGCTTGAAATTCTACCCCCCTTATGCTGAGACTAGCAGCTAAGCATATCCACTCTGCTTTCATTACCCCACCAGGTGAGCTTACTAACATGTGTTTCTTCATAACACTTACTGGAATACCATGCTTCTTTATGAATGTATATGTTATGAAGGAATACGAAGCACCAGAATCAAAAAGTACTGTAGCTGAGTTTGAGTTGACCGGAAACGTACCGATCACCACATCCGGTGCCTCCTGAGCTGTTTCAGCAGTAACATGGTTCACCTTTCCCCAAACGTAGTTCTGTTGTGAGTTAGTCTTCTTGGGGCATCTATTGGAGTAATGTCCCAGCTCTCCACAATTGAAGCACTTGTTGTCATTAACTGCATTTGGCGCTTTTGGTGCGCCATTCCTCTGCGGAGCATTGAGGGCATTATTTCTCACTGGTACATTATTGGGTTGCTGCTGGCGCTGAGCTGGTGCCCTGTACTGCTGTTGCTACTGTTGTGCACACTGCTGCTACTGGTTGCGGTTGGGACCTGTCTGACCTTGATAGCGCTGCTGAGGTTGAGTTTGTTGAGGGTTGGTACGGAAGCGAGAGTTGCTCCCAGATTGCTGTCCTTGAAATTTTCTCTTCTTGTCCTCCATCTGGCGGCGCTTGTTCTCAATTACTAAAGCTTTGTCCACCAGCTGCTAGAAGTTAGCAAAGGTATGGGACAACAGCTGGTACTGGAGACCATCATTCAAGCCCTCCATAAACAGCTCCTGCCACTTTCCATCCTCGTCTACCTCAGTAGGTGCATACCGTGACAATTGTATAAACTTGTCACGATATTCAGCAACAGTCATGCCCCCCTGCTTGAGAGCCAAGAACTCCTTCTTCTTCAGCTTCATCAGTCCTGCAGGCACGTGATGAGTGCGAAAGGCACTATGGAACTCAGCCCAAGTGATGGGATTAGCTTTGGTGCGGCCGAAGCGGAATGAGTCCCACCAATCCTATGCAGCTCCCTGCAACTGTCCAGAAGCATATAAAACTTTCTCCCTATCATCACATTGGGCAATCTCCAGTTGCCTCTCAATGGCACGTAGCCAATCATCAGCTTGGAGTGGATCGGCAGAGTGCTTGAATACAGGTGGGTGTCCTTTCAAAAACTCTCCCCTCTTATCCCTCACATGAGGGGGTGCATTCACATTCCCTTGCCCCATGTTCTGCATGTTCTGGGCCATCTGCTGAAGCAACTGGGTCTGCATCATCATCAGCTGCTCCATGGAGATTGGGGGTGGTGGTGGCGGTTCCTCGCCTCCCTGGTTGTTCCTCCTGGTGTTCACCATCTGTAGAGGCATCATATAAGTTTCACATGTCCAAGCATATAACTCTTACAAGATACTGGTGTAACAAGAGTAGGTGTAGACAAGAGATATATGTAGGGTATGCAAGAAGATATTTGTTCTGAACTTTTCCAGCGAGTTGGATAACAGCAGTGCTGTAAAATGAGCATATCTCACTCTTTGTTTATCATATGATTGCGTAGCATACATTTCTGGAAAGCTTATGAAATTCTCTACAACTTTTGTTTAGAACACTTTTTCAGATTCCAACGTTTACTTAGTCAAATTCAGACGATAAGAAGTACTGTTCCGGAATCCTGACAGCACAGAAACCTCGACTTACAACAGCTGTATCTCACAATTTATAATAGCTATTGAGGTGATTCCAGAGCCAGAAGAAAGACGTTGAAGTCTACTTATCTCCATAAAAATTTTATGACCTTTGAGTATCTAGATTATGAGATATGAACTGATAAAGATAGACTATTCCGAAAGATACAGAATGGACAGCATGATAAAACGAAACCCAACTATTTATTCATAATATCCTTAAACCTTAACCTTAACTAAATGACCGTGGACATGCCCACAAGTCATCACAATCATATCAAAGATCCAAATCAAACATTATTCATATTGATAAACATCCAACCATGCAACTAACACTTGTCCAACCATTAAAAGAAAGAAACTAAATACTCTCTCGCGTAGCTACGCGTGCTTATTACATATTTTTAAGACTCTCCTATGGGTACGGGTCGATGGTGGTGCTGGTGCTGGGGTCTCTAGACTCTCCTCTGGTCCTCGGGGGTGACTGAGCGGGTACTCCTGAATCTTCCACATCTGGACCTCCTAGCTGCTGCTTCAGTGTAGCGTTCTCACGAGCCAGCTGCATGTAGGCCCTCCCCATGACATCGAGCTCATCCAGGGCCTGATCCAAGTCAGTGTGGGTCTCAGCCAAGCACAACAGGGTAGGCCTCAGCCTCAGGTTCGCCTCTCCAAGTGGTGTAGCGATGTTGCACGTAGACTGTCCGCTCCGACGGCGGGGAAGATAGCGGTCATCCTCCCAGGCGATGTCGTCGAAGTGACGGTCGCGGTTGACCATCAACGCCTGTCGAGCTGCATCCCTGATGACGGCCGCACATGTGAGCCGTGCAGTGGTGGCACGGTGGATGTAGCGCACCCGAGTCCCCTCTCGGATGTACACTTCTGTCTCCTAGAAGCCGGTGTAGTCGGGGTGGGTCCAATGCTCCGTCCTGTACTGAACAGTGCCTCCAGGGTGGTAGCGATGCACAAGTGCGAGAAGCCTAGGGTGGTAGTAGCCATCACCCTCCAAGTCGTAGTGGATCTCCGCAGTCCATCCCTGAGCCAACGGTGCATTGTGATCATCATCATTGTCATCATCCCCATCATCTCCACCGTCTTCATCGTCTCCACCATCTCCACCGTCTCCACCATTACCATCATCACCTCCATCAGCATCAGAATCATCAGAACCATCTCCATCATCGGGGTCACCTGCTCCCTCCTGGCCACCTTGTTCCTGTACTTCCTTGGGATCTTCCTCAGACTCCTCTATCTCAATGGGTCCCTCGAACATGGGTCCCTCCTCTGTTTCTTCATCCATCGGATCCTCCAACAAGTCCTCCAGAGGTTCCCCCATGGGTACCTCCACAGGTGGTTCCTCCTCTTGGTTCCTTAGAGCCTCCACAAGGTGTGCCGGGACACGCTTGCCCAAAGTGAACCTGGTCCTCCTAGTGGGCATCAGAATGGTCCTCTTGCGCGGGGTCTGCTTGGTACGGGCCATCTACAAGAATGAAAAGGTTGAGTATTAGAACAAAATAATTTTGGCAACAGATAAAGAACAGAATATAAGCAAAAATTTTATAGCAAAGTAAAAGTAGTAAAATAAAGATAATGAAATCCTAAAAACGTCCATTTCTATCTAGGTTGTTCGTCCTACAGTCAGTTATAGCTCTGATACCAATTTGTCGCACCCAATTTTGCAAAGCAAAACCAAGTACTCATATATGTGCGCCCAGGATGTCCAAACACACACATATATCACAAATTGCAATAGTATCAAAGTAAAGTACTTATTACATCGCATATCTCATCATAAAGTTAAATACAAAGTTTGCTCGAAGGCAATATTATTACAAACACAGCGGAAAAACTAGCCCAACTGCCACAGGGACTCCGACTGGTGAACGTCTTCCTAGTAGTCCTGGACATCCTTTGGAAACTCTTCATATCCATTATCTGTTACCCATCCGGGATTTTCATTGGATGTAAAGCAAGTGTAAGCTCACCATGCTTAGCAAGTATGACAAAGGGATCTATGAGGCTCAAATAGGCTTGACACTGTTTGACTGCGGTTCGCAATTTTAGTTGATCAATTTTTAGCAACCTGAATTACTACTTTAATGAACAGTCCCAATTCCCAAGTGGTATTAAAGTATCATCAAGCTTTATCTCATAACCCATCCATCCATCATCCACAGTAACCACTAATCTTGAAGGATCTAGACCGCTCGTATCCGTGAGCACGGCTATTATAACAGGTTAATTATTTCTGCAGAAATTGTACATCTTTACCCACCGAGCCGTGATTCCCAATGCCGAGGTTCGCGAGACCCACTACACCTCTTCCTAGGAAGTGTGGCAGAGTTTCACTATGAAACCCTTAGCTAGTTGCACTAACAGATCGTAGCTACAAAGGAATGGCACACATGGGCATCGCAGCACGGTGCACACCCTAACAGAAAAAGGAAAGATACCCTCTTACCCCTTACTGGAGCTATAGACGAGCTAGTACAAACTAAATAATAGGTTAAAGTCAGAGCCATTTGACACTCGGGGTTGTACGGTCCCTCCTGGGTTGCTGCTTCAGGATAAAGTCCTTATGGAGAGGCACTAGAGTACTCAACCCCGTACTCCAGCCCCCTATCTGTTGCTAAAAAGTTCCATTTTATCACATTGCATATAGTCTTTAAATATGTTTAACAATTACTTCATGTTAAGCGCTGCAGCATCTATCAAAATGCCTACCCAATAAACCCAGGTATCAAGGATATGTGGTACAATGAATCATCTAGGTAAAGTCCTTAAAGGCAATTCAAATTAAACTCATGCATGAATGTAAGTGGTAGTAGTTCATAGGTAACAAGGGGCCTTTGGTACACTTGCCTTCCTCAAAGTCGTCCTGGGAGTACTGCTGATCCTGCTGGGGGTCCTCAGTCACCTCGAATGGCTCACCCTCTAATCGTGATCCAATCATCAATCAAGCATCATTCAAATCATTACATGCATACAAGATAGAACTCTATTAGAACAGTACACCAAACAGTGAAAACATATGTTGAAAAGCTTACAGATCTGTTCTACGCATTTCTATGAACACATGAGCGAAAGAATCACTCAAATCGGACTTAAAACATGAAAGTTATGCATGAAATAAGATGTAATGGCAATTCTATAAATAAACTAACCTATTTTCGAATTAAAATAATTAAAAATCTGAATTTAAATGAAATCTGGACCGGGCATACTATTTCTGGAAACTTCAGGGACTTGAACGAATAAAAATAGGACTAAATAAAAATTAGTTTGAACTGGACTGGACCGTGGGTTGATTACTGGAAAAGCGGGGGCTTTTCTGCAAAACGCGCTTGGTTGACTGGGGTTTGACCCGATGACTGACCGGGGCTGCTGACTCATCGACACGCGGCGACTGTTCATTGGGCGCGGTGCACCACGCGGGCGTGGGCGCGCTGACGCGGCACGGTGCGCCGGGTCCACGAGTCTACGGTGGACCGGCCACTTAAACCCAACCGGTACCTAATCCTGGCCATCCATGCTAGATCCAACGCCAAAATGCGAAATGGGGAGTACCTACGGGCGCGGGGAGGTCCGGTGGTGCTTCGGGTGGCCTTGGCGTCAGCGTTCGTGCTCGGGAGAGGGGGGGCTTCTCACCAGCGGCGGTAGCTCATGGTAGCGGGCAAAGATGGAGAAGGGCTAAGGGGAGGCTCGGCCTTTATAGGCGGGCGGCTATGGTAAGAAAGGAAGGGAAGCAGGGAGGGGTTCGGCACCTTCCAAATGGGCGCCGGTGGCTTTCCATCGGTGCCGCGCCATGGCCGGGCAAAAGAAGGAAGGGGAGCGCCGAGGAAGGAAGGTGGACGACGCGGCTGACGCGTGGGTCCAGATGCGTAGCGAGAAAGAAGCGCAAGGCGCTTGCGGGTGAAGCCGAGGCGGGCCGCGGCCGAGCTGGCTACGCTGGTGGGCTGGCTCAGCGGTGAAGGCCGGCCGAGTTGACTGCGCTCGCGCAGGTGGCAAACTGGGCCGCGCGGGGTGCGGGCCAGCGCGTCAGCGTGGAGCAATCGCCGGTGGGCCGCGCCAGGCAAGGCAGGCCGCGGGAGGAGGAGGGAGAAGAAGGCCGGGCTGGCTGGGTTGGGCCAGAAGGTGACTTTCTTTTTTTTTCCAAATCAAATGTTTATCAAATTCTATTTTCTCCATTTTCATTTTTAAGCCAAATTCAAATAAGTTTTGAATGCAAACTTCAAATCATCTAGCCCTACACTCAATCAAAATCCATATGACTCGGCATGAATGCAACAAACAAGTTTCTAAACTTATAGTTTATTTTATTTATTCAAATATTTATTATTTGGTCTATGTTAGAAATACCTAGAAAATGTATAAATAGGGCAAGAATTTAATAGTTAATTTGCAGTAGAATTTTGGGTGTTACACAACCGCAGTCCGCTTCATCAGGGAACAGGCGATGCCACGCCTTCACGCATTATCCGACCGGTAGCACGGAACGAGAACCTTGCCCTCGGACAATTTTGACGCCCGGACCTAGAGCAGCCCCGCGAGCTTCAGGCCAAGGTTGAGCAAGATCGACTCCTTCTGCAACAGCTCTGAAACACTCTCGAGCAGGAGCAGTAGGGCCGCGCTGACGGTGGAGGAGCCCGACGACGGGCTCACGACGTGCACCACCGCATCAACGACGATGAAGGGGACGATCGTCCCCTAATCTTCAATTGCGCTAGCCAGAATGTTGTGGCTGCGGCGATGCTAGTGCGCGCGATGCCCGAGCCCTCCACCATGGAAGGGCGATGGGTTCACGGTGAGCTCCGAGATCTCCTCGAGATCGCCGCGGTGCAGCAGGCCAAGAGTTCCACCTCCCGGCAGCGCGGTGCCGCCTCGGACCTCCCCTCAGCACTGCATCGGTAGGATAGGGAGGCCTTGGTTCGTCCTAAGCCTGCTCAAGCACCGACAATCAACAGGGTCCCCCCGGTCCATGACCGCCTCGACAACCGACGCGAGGCGCAGGGCGACCACGAGGTGATCGGCCGGCGACGGCGCCACGATAGTGAGGGGCCTGCTTGAGGCTACCATCGGCATCGAGGCGGCCGTTATGACCGTGAGGAAGACTGCAGTCCTTCTCCTGAACCACCTGGCCCACGGGTCTTCAGCAGAGCCATCCGCAACGCTCAGTTTCTACCCCGGTTTCGCCAGCCATCCAACCTCACAAAGTATAGCGGCGAGACCAACCCCGAGCTCTGGCTTGCCGATTACCGCCTGGCTTGTCAGCTAGGTAGCGCGGACGATGACCTGCTCATCATCCGCAACCTCCCCTTGCTCTTGTCAGACTCGGCGCGAGCCTAGCTTGAGCACCTTCCTCCCTCTCAGATCCACGATTGGCGCGACTTGGTTCGGATCTTCGTCAGGAATTTCCAGGGCACATACGTGCGCCCTGGAAACTCCTGGGACCTTAAGAGCTGTCACCAGAAACCAGACAAGTCCCTCCGAGACTTCATCCGGCGCTTCTCTAAACAGTGTACCGAGTTGCCCAGCGTCGGTGACTCAGAGATCGTCTAGGCTTTTCTCTCTGGCACCACCTGCCGAGACTTGGTCCGAGAATTAGGCCGGAACGTGCCGTGCTCGGCTGCCATGCTCCTCGACATCGCCACCAACTTTGCCTCAGGCGAAGAGGCTGTAGGAGCCATCTTCCCCGAGAACGACGCCAAGGGGAAGCGGAGGGATGAGGCCCCCGAAGCCTCGGTTCCCCGCCTCCCCAAAAGAAAGAGGAAGGATCGCCAGGGGAAGCAGGCCATCCTCGAGGCCGATCTGGTCGCGGCCGCAAAACGCAAGAATCCCCGAGGCCCCAGGGCCCCAGACCTTTCAACGACATGCTTAAGAAACCCTACCCTTACCACCAAGGTCTGGTAAAGCACGCCCTCGAGGATTGCTCCATGCTACGGCATTACTACGCCAAGCTCAGGCTCCTCGACGACGACGCCAAGCAGAAGGGCGCCGGTGATCGGGACAATGACAAGGACGATGGGTTCCCCGAGGTACACAACGCCTTCATGATCTTTGATGGACCCTTGGCGTGCCTTACGACGTGGCAGTGAAAGAGGGAACACCGAGAGGTCTTCTCGATCCAGGTGGCCACTCCCTGGTACCTCGACTGGTCTCGAGAGGCAATCACCTTTGATCGAGATGACCACCCCAACCATGTTCCGAATCCCGGGCAGTACCCACTTGTTGTCGACCCGATCATCGGCAACACCCGACTCACCAAGGTGTTGATGGACGAAGGCAGCGGCCTCAATATCCTCTACACCAACACCCTAGAGCTCTTGGAAATCGACCGGTCGAGGCTCCGAGGCGACGCCGCACCTTTCCATGGCATCGTGCCAGGGAAACGCACGCGACCCCTCGGGCACACGACCTTCCCGTCTGCTTTGGCACCCCCTCCAACTACCGCAAGGAGGTCCTTACCTTCGAGGTGGTCGGGTTCAGGGGAACCTACCACGCCATCCTGGGGCGGCCGTGCTACGCCAAGTTCATGGCAGTCCCCAACTATACCTACCTCAAGCTCAAGATGCCAGGCTCCAGCGGTATCATCATGATTGAGTCCACGTACGAACATGCATATGACTGCGACGTCGAGTGCATCGAGTACGCCGAGGCTCTCGCAGAGGCCGAGACCCTCATCGCCAACCTTGACCAACTCAGTGGTGAGGCGCCGGACTCCAAGCGTCATGCAGGGGTGTTTCGAGCCCACGGAGGCCGTCAAGCTCGTCCTGGTCGACCCAGCCTGCCCAGACGACCAGGCGCTGAGAATCAGCGCCACCCTCAACATCAAATAGGAAGCCGTGCTCGTTGACTTCCTCCATGCGAATGCCGACATATTCGCATGGAGTCCCTTGGACATGCCGGGCATATCGAGGGAGGTCGCCGAGCACGCCTTGGACATCTGGGCCGGCTCTAGATCGGTGAAGCAACGCCTTTGCCGATTCGATGAGGAAAAGCGTAGGGCCATCGGTGAGGAAGTGCAGAAACTCTTGGCGGCCGGGTTCATCAAGGAAGTGTCCCACCCAAAGTGGTTGGCTAACCCTGTGTTAGTTAGGAAGAAAAATGGGAAATGGAGGATGTGTGTAGACTACACTGGTTTGAATAAAGCCTGTCCAAAAGTCCCCTTCCCATTACCCTGAATTGATCAGATCATTGACTCCACTGCGGGGTGCGAGACCCTGTCTTTCCTTGATGCATATTCTGGTTACCATCAAATCAAGATGAAAGAGTCTGACTAGCTTGCGACTTCTTTCATCACCCCATTCAGCATGTACTGGTACGTGACTATGCCTTTCGGCCTCAGAAACGCGGGGGCCACGTACCAGTGGTGCATGACCTAGGTCTTTGGCAACCACATTGGGCGAACCATCGAGGCCTATGTGGACGACATCATGGTCAAGTCCAGAAAGGCCAAAGATCTCGTCAACGACTTGAAGATAGTCTTCAAATGCCTTAGAGAGAAGGGCATCAAGCTCAATCCTGAGAAGTGTGTGTTTGGGGTCCCCCGAGGCATGCTCTTGGGATTCATAGTCTCGGAGCGCGGCATCGAAGCCAACCCAAAGAAGGACTCGGCCATAACCAGCATGGGACCAATTAGAGACCTCAAGGGAGTGTAGAGGGTCATGGGATGCCTTGCGGCCCTGAGCCGCTTCATCTCGCGCCTCGGCGAAAAGGGCTTGCCTCTGTATCGCCTCTTGAGAAATTCCGAACGCTTTTTCTGGACCCCCGAGGCCGAAGAAGCCCTCGCCAAGCTTAAAACACTGCTCACTAATCCTCCTGTCCTGGTACCCTCGGCTAGGGACAAGGCCCTCTTACTTTACATTGCTGCAACGACCCAAGTGGTCAGCGCTGCCATAGTAGTAGAAAGGCAGGAAGAGGGGCATGCTCTACCCACCCAACGACCTGTTTACTTCATCAGCGAAGTGCTCTCCGAGACCAAAACACATTACCCCTACATCTAGAAGCTAGTCTACGCCGTAGTCCTGGCCCGGCGCAAGCTGTGTCACTACTTCGAGTCCCACCCAGTGACCGTGGTATCGTCTTTCCCCTTGGGAGAGATAGTCCATAACCAGGAAGCCTCAGGTAGGATAGCCAAGTGGGCCGTCGACCTTATGGGGGAAGCCTTGACTTTTGCGCCTCGGAAAGCGATTAAGTCTTAGGTCTTGGCCGATTTTGTGGCTGAGTGGACCGACACCCAATTATCACCTGCTCAAGTCCAGACAGAATGCTGGACCATGTACTTCGATGGGTCTCTGATGAAGACCGAGGCAGGCGCGGGTCTCCTCTTCGTCTCACCCCTTGGAGTACACATGCGCTACATGGTGCGGCTCCACTTCGCTGCCTCCAACAACGTGGCCGAGTATGAGGCCCTCGTCAATGGCTTGCAAGTCGCCATCGAACTTGGGGTATGGTGCCTCGACGTCCGGGGCGACTCGTAGCTCGTCGTCGATCAAGTCATGAAGGAGTCAAACTGCCTCGACCCCAAAATGGAGGCTTACTGCGAGTTGGTACGTCGCCTAGAAGACAAGTTCGACGGTCTCGAACTAAACCACATCGCGCGAAAGTACAACGAGGCCGCCGGCGAACTGGCAAAGATGGCCTCGACATGGGCTCCGGTCCCCCCGAACGTCTTTGCCAGGGACCTCCACAAACCTTCCATCGACTACACCTTGGTAACAGAGGAGGGCCCACCGGCCGAAACCACCACGGGGCTCAACGCCCCCTCCGCTGCCGAGACTCTCCCAATCAAGCCCAAGGTCATGGAAGTCAACACCAAGCCTCCGCAGACCGATCGGGACGCGGACTGGCAAATCCCGTTCCTTGATTGGCTTGATCGGGAGGAGCTTCCTAGTGACAGAACCGAAGCCCGATGGCTTGCGCGTCGAGCCAAGACTTACGTCCTCTACAATGATGAATTGTACAGGCGAAGTCCCTCCGGTGTCCTCCAACGATGCATTACCACCGAGGCAGGTCGAGCCCTGCTTTGGGACTTACACGCATAGGCCTGCGGGCACCATGCGGCGCCTCAGACGCTCATAGGAAATGCTTTCCGCCAAGGGTTCTACTGGCCGATGGTGGTCGCCGACGCCACCAAGCTAGTATGCTCCTACGAAGGATGCCAGTACTATGCTCGGCAGACACATCTCCCGGCCCTGGCCCTCCAAACCATCCCCATCACGTGGCCGTTCGCCGTATGGGGGCTCGACATGGTCGGGCCTCTGCAAAAGGCCCCCGGGGGCTACACCCATCTACTGGTATCAATCGACAAGTTTTCCAAATGGATCGAGGCTCGTCCGATCAATCGAATCAAATCTGAGCAAGCAGTGCTGTTCTTCACTAACATTATCCACAGGTTTGGGGTGCCTAACACCATCATCACCGACAATGGGACACAATTCACCGGCAAAAAATTCTTGACGTTTTGCGATGACCACCACATCCGTGTGGCCTAGTCAGCCATAGGACACCCAAGGACCAATGGCCAAGTAGAACGTGCCAACGGCATGATCCTACAAGGCCTCAAGCCAAGAATTTACAACCGGTTGAAGAAGTTTGGCAAGAAATGGCTCACCAAACTCCTATCGGTCATCTGGAGCCTAAGGAACACCCCAAGCCGAGCCACAGGGTTCACGCCTTTCTTCCTGGTCTATGGGGCCAAGGCCATCCTTCCCACTGACTTGGAATATGGTTCCCCAAGGCTACAGGCCTATAACGAATGAAGCAACCGCACCACCCGAGAGGACGCCCTCGACCAACTGGTGGAAGCTCGAGACGTCGCGCTACTGCACTCAGCTAAATACTAGCAGACCCTACGGTGCTATCAGGCCCAGCGCGTCCGAGGCCAAGACTTGAAGGTAGGTGACCTGGTGTTGAGGCTAGCACAGAGCAACAAGGGCGGCCACAAGCTGACCCCGCCATGGGAAGGACCGTACATCATCGCCCAAGTGCTGAAGCCCGGGACCTACAAGCTAGCCAACGAAAAGGGTGAAATCTTCACCAACGCTTGGAACATAGAACAGCTACGTCGCTTTTATCCTTAAAATTCCCAGCATTGTATATATTGTTTATCGGAATACAATTGAAACCCGTTTTTTAGTTGTTCTAATTTTTTGAGAAATTCCCCGAGCCTATCGTTGGTCTCGGCAATACGATGACACTATAAGGGAGACTCGGCTCTGCCTCCGCAAATCCGAATCTCCCTCGGGGGCTAGATAGGGGATTCCCCCTAAAGTCCCACGTGCCATTTTTAGTCGTTTTTCGAAAAAATTCCTACGCCAAACCCTCTAGCACGCTCTGATGAATCGGTTGCGGAAAACCCAAGGACCAAAAGCCCGCCTCAGGGCCAGAAGGCCGGTAGAGTCATGAGACGGCCTAAGCCTCCGGGCTATGGTGCTCCCTCACCACCTTTCGCCTAGGGGACGGCTTAGGCTCCAAAGAGGTTTTTTGCAAAGAAATCAGATCGGAGACAACAAGAGGGCAGAGGCTCGGAAATACAAGACAAACGATTAAAGAAACACGAATACTTCCAAAAGAAAGGCCTCCACGGCCACAAACGTTACGATACATAGTTAATTCCCACTCTATTTACATGGCCGCTTGGGCCCAGGTCAAGGCTCAGCACCTTCGACATCGGCAGACGGCAGGGGAGGGACCACCTCCTCTTCAAACAACGTAGCCAGCGCGGTGCCAGGGCCTTCCACCGCCTCCAACAGCTTTGTCACCACCTCGTCGGCCTCATCGTCATCATCGGGCAAGACGTAGCCATCGCTGATGGCTTGAAGGTCAACACCAATGTAGTGTGAGGCGATGACGGCCAGTGCGTGCATGACACCCGTATGCAGCGCTCCTCGGAGCTGCTCACGCACTTGACCACTCAGCGCAATCAGATGGCTCCCAAGGGAGCTACCTGACTGAACCCCCTCGACCACTAGGGCCTCGCAGGCGGCATGGGCGACACTCTTCAGCGCCTCGTGCTCCCCGATCTCGGTCTCGAGCACCGTCTGCACCGCGCTGGAAGCCTCGGCTGCCCAGGTAACCTCCGCCTCTGACTCTGCACCACAGAAAATGGAATGGGGTTGAGCGAGAGAAAAAACAAGCTAAATAGGGACGGAAGCCTACGAAACTCACCCTTGGCCTTAAGCTCCTAGTGTCGGGCCTCGGCTTTCTCCTTCAGGCGCTGAGCCTCGACCCGAGAAGCCTCGGCCGCCCTGGAAGCTTCACTCCCTAGCTCTGCGTCACACGAGGAAGTTAGGGAATGAACATAAGAAAAAGCAAATAAAATGAAGGGACTAGGACTCACCCTCGGCCTTCCCCCTCCAAACCATAGCCTCGGTTCGCGAGGCCTCAACCGCTGCAAGGGCCTCATCCAAAGTGCCTTTCGTCAGCTGGTGCACATTCTGTTCTGCCCCTAGCTTCCCAACAAGAGCCGTGGCCGAGGCCATAGCTTCTACGGCTCGAGACCTGAAGGCATCCCGATCATTGGCCACGCGGGTGAGCTCCTCTTCCAACTCCTTGACCTGCGCCGCCAGAGGGGTGAGCTGCTCTTGGGCCGTGGCCACCTCGACCTTCGCGTCGGCACAACGAAGGTGGAGGTCCTCCACCTCTGCGCTTCACGCCGACAGGAGCTCGTTGGCGCCTGCAAGAAGGCCCTTCTGCCGCTGAAGCTGGTCCTAGACATCCCTCTCCCGGTGGAGGAAGACCGACTTCCCAAGAGATCGGGTCTCCAGCTCCTGGGGGAAACAGAACAGGGGTCAATCCCTACAAAGAAAACTTGGAAAAAGACCACTGCATGGGAAAAGAAAGCATGAACCTGGGCAACTCCGGGCAAATCGTTGGCCACCATGGACAGCGCCGTCCGTAGAGACCGCTCCGCCAGCTGGCGGTATTGCTCGAACGTGTCCCAGCGACCACCCTCGGCCGCGTCCTCGAGGGAAACAGAGGCTCTACCTCAGGATCATCCCGGCTTTGCCACAGGACACGCGGGTGGTTCCACCCGTGGGGCTCGGGTTGCACCCACGCGAGGGCCGAGCTTCCCTCGCCCGGGGTTGGAACCAGCTGTTCCATGACACCGGCCACCTCGGCACCGGCCATCTCCTACGCCCAGGAAGTATTGTCAGAGGATATCAGAAGAATCTCCACCTCCCGGGTGCTCTCCCGCAATGGCGGTGGGCCTTGAACCAAGGGTGCCGCCAAGGCCTTCGCCGCCTTCATCTCCACTTCCCGGGCTGGCAGCCCTGCCATGATCACGTCAGCGTCGGTGGTCCTAGGGGCTCCGGCCTCTACCGTTGTGGCCTCGGTGGTCCCGAGGGCTCCGGCCTCCGCCATCGTGGCCTCGGTGGTCTCGGGGGCTCTGGCCTCCGCCATCGTGGCCTCGGCGGTCGCGAGGGCTCCGGTGCCCGCCGTAGCAGCCTCGATGGTCCTGGGCGCCGCAGCCTCCGTCGCCCCGGCCTGTGAAACCCTGGGGACCTCGGTCCTGGTGGTCTCGGCGGCCAAGGTAACCTCGGCCGCATCCGACCCATGGGCCTCGCCATCGCGGGCCGGAGGCGCTCCCTCCCCCTCCTATGTTAGGGCCGCCTCGGCAGCCCCTCCTTGGGTGGCCGGCTCCTTCGGGTCGGCCTTCGCCGACGCCGCGCCACGCTGTAGGGCGGCTTGCGCCTCCGCCACCCAGTGGGCGGTGGAGCCAGGGTTAACCTTGAGCGCTTTAAGGGGCGCCAAGGTAGGCACCTCCGTAGGCCGCTTCTGGCTAAGGAGAAGACGATCACAGGGTTAGCACAAGACAAAAAAACGAACAGAAGGCACTGCGACCCCACCAAAAATACACCTACCTCGAGCGGGGCGGCAACCGCTTCGCCATGACGACCCTTGTCCGCAAAGGCGGTGGTGGCAGCAGAGGCATGGCCTCCGTGTCCATTGGCGCCGGTTGGTCCTCAATGAACCCCGACGCCACCTCGGTCCTCTGTAGGGGTAGTTGTGTCGCCTCCACCGCCACTTGTTCCACCGCCACCGCCGAGCCCACTAGGATGACGACGTGTTTGCCCAACGCCCGTGCCTCGGGCGTGTTGGCCTCGACCCCGGAGCGGGCAACTGCCGACCCTGGGTCTGCTCCTCCTCCTCCTCCTAGGAGCGCTGAGCTGCTGGCCGACGCCCCGGGCATCATCTCCCCTACATCAGGGAGATGGTCCAGGGGACCCCGCCCCATCTCTCCCTCGTCATCCCCGTCCGAGGCCTCCGTCGACAGCGACGGTGATGGGGATTCCTCCAACGGGAGGCCATCCTTCCTTTGCTGTCGGCGGCGCTTATCCAGTTCCTCGCGCACGAGGATCTTCTTCGTGTGTTTCACCACCTTGGCGTCTTTCCGCTTTTTCTGTGCCTCGACGTGCACCTGGTTGATCACCCGCCGCCTCGTGTCCTCGGGAATGGGCGGCAGAGAGGCATGCACGTCCCTCATCCCCTACAGGAATGGCGAATGCGCATAAGGGAATGAGAAGTAAGGAGAAACGGAGGAGGCTCGGGGGCTACAGTGGTGCACGACTTACCAACGAGAGGAACCCCTATGACGGGCGCATCGCGATGGGGGTCAGGTTGCCGCCCCTCAGCTTTGCCTCCACCGTCTCCCCCACCCGACAAAGAATTTCCTCGTCGGAAAGGGTGGAGGAGGACATCCAGATGCCCTCATTGGGCTCACCCGGCCTCATCTCGAACAGGCACCGCCGCCGAGCCATCAGCGGCAGCACCCTCCAGTGGTGGAAGGTAGCCATGACCATAGACGCGATAAGGACATGGCCCCGTAGCCTCTCTAGCCCCTCCAGAAGCGGCTGCAGCTTGGGCTGATCCTCCCTCAGGACGCCATACTTCCACCTCTCCGGGCAGCTCCCCACAATCCGCCCAGTGTAGAGGGGAAGTCCTCCGTCATCGTTGCGAAGGTAGAACTAGCTCGTGTACCATCGGCGATTGGATGACGCGAGCTGGGCCAGGATGTAGAGGTGTTGGCGGTCCTGGCGCACTTGGAGAGTGTAGCCGCCGGCCCTCGTCGCTTTCCTCGTGCCCGACATTCCCGTCGACTTAGTGGTATGCCCCGCCCGGAAGAGATGGAGCCACAACTCCCAATGGGGAGCAATCCCTAAGTACCCCTCGTAGATGGCAACGAAGATGGCCGCCTGTGCGATGGAGTTGGGGTTGAAGTTATGGAGCTCCACGCCATAGTAGTGCTGGAGCGCCCACATGAACCGATCTACCGGGACGCTGAGGCCACGCTCGTGAAAGGAGATGAAGCTCACGATGTAACCGTCGCGAGGCCTCGGCTCCGGCTCACCCGACGGAGCGATCCACTCCGGCCTGTTGGGGTCCGTCACCAGACGAAGGAGTCCGCCATCGACGAGCGACTGAAGCACCTCCACGGTGATGTCAGAGGGATCCCAAGGGTCCACCTCAATGACAACAATGTCACCAGCCATGGATGCGTGGAGGGATCGAATGTGGCAGTGAGTTTTTCTCTCTCTCTCTCTCTCTTTCTCACTCTCTCCCTGGCTCGCTCTTCTCCCTTCTTCTTCTCGGCACCCGCTGCTCTAGCGATGGCTCGATGGGGGTAGAGCTAACGTAGGCAAGGTAAGGTGAGGAGGGGCGAGGCTCTTTGCGTATTTATGCGGGGAGAAGGCAAAATGGACGGGCGATGAAATCGGGGAAGTTTCCCCTGGATCCGGCGTGGTTAACCCTGATCCGATTTTACCGCCCACGCGCCCACCTTTTTCTCATTAACTGCGGGAATAGTTACGTCCCATCCACCACGTCGCGCCCGACTGCTGCGGCAGCAGGCGTCATTCTATCTCCCCAGAAAACCGCCTCAAAAGGCGCGCCAGCCATTGTTGAGCCGATGGGGAAGATATTCCCCCCGCCCTATTCCTTTCAGATGAAGAAATCGGGCTCTGAGCCTATTACGGTCCAGGGGTTCGAAGGCTGGGCCCCAAGGGGTTTCAACAGCCGCCCCAGTACAACAGAGTCAGGGATGACCGCGGGTGAGCCCATCGGGGCCGAGGCCCAAGCAAGCGAAACGCTTGGGACGCCCTAAGTCGTGTCCAAGACCGGTAGGGAGGTCTCCGAATGGGATCCCACCGTAGGGAGGCGCCGAGCCACTGAGGCCCAGCGAACGGCCTCGGCACCCACTAGAGAAACCCTCCGGTACTCTTGGAGTGCGTCTCTGGACCGCTAGCCGTCCCCTAGCGAATGGGGCACGGGCCTCCACTCGAACTTACCCGATAACAGCTCACCAGAAGTGCCAACGCTCGTGCCCACCGAGGGTAGCCTGGCACATTCCACCCCTCCTTCCGAGCGAAAAGGAAGTGTGAGGGTCATACAAAAAGCCAGGGGAGCTCCTGACGGCCCTCTCGCTCTGTGCAGAGGCTAGGGAGCCCTTCCTGTAACCTTGCCAAGACCCCGCGACCCAGGCTCGCGCCCAAAGGGGCCTCGGCAAACAAACCCTCACGCACGAGGGGCGTACAAAAAGCCAAGGGAACTCCCGACGGCCCTCTCGCTCCGTGCAGAGGCTAGGGGGCTCTTCCTGCAACCTTGTCGAGACCCAGCGGCTCTGGCTCGCACCCGAATGGGCTCAGCGAACAACCCCTCCGTCCGAATGAAAAGGATATGTGAGGGTCAAACAAAAAAGCCAAGGGACCCCTGACCGCCCTCTCGCTCTGGGTGGAGGCTCAGGGGCTCCTCCTACACCCAAGACAAAGACAAACGACATAAGCCCGCGCTAGAAGTTTCGTTACAAATACGATAAAGGGCACCGAGCCCATTACGGTCTAGGGGTTCGAAGGCTGGGCCCCCTAAGGTTTCGATAGCCGCCCCAGGGCAACAGAGTCAGGGATGACTATGGGCGAGCCCACGAATGGCCGAGGCCCGAGCAAACAGTTGCTCAAGGCGTCCTAAGTTGTGTCCGAGACCGGTAGGGAGGTCTCCGAATGGGATCCCACCATAGGGAGGCGCCGAGCCACCGAGGCCCAGCAAACGGCCTTAGCACCCACTAGAGAAACCCTCTGGTACTCTTGGAGTGTGTCTCTGGACCGCTAGCCATCCCCTAGCGAACGGGGCACGGGCCTCCACTCGGACTTACCCGATAACAGCTCACCGGAAGTGCCAACGCTCGTGCCCACCGAGGGTAGCCTGACACATTCCACCCCTCCTTCCGAGTGAAAAGGAAGCGTGAGGGTCGTACAAAAAGCCAGGGGAACCCCTGATGGACCTCTTGCTCCGTGCAGAGGCTAGGGGGCTCTTCCTGCAACCTTGCCGAGACCCTACGACCGAACTCGCACCTGTGGGCTTGGCAAATACGATAAAAACTCCTCACTCAAAACACAAAAAAGCCCCTGGAGGAATGACTCCACTCCTCCAGGGCCTCAAGGGCTACACCCGGCGGGTGCACTCGCGTGCACCCACTGAAACTTCAAGAAGCAAAACACAATCCCTATAGGAGCGGCTACAAGCCAAGTCTCGACAAACCCTTAGGGAGAGTGCACGCACTCCCCTCGAGGCTCGGGGGCTACTGTCGGGTACCATAGAATGGGGTACCCCAAGCGTACACCAAAAGAGTCACTTAAATCACATCAACAATGAAGCCAGAAGGTAAGCCATGGGTTCATCACCGGCTCTCCGCCTCGCCTGAGGCCTCGCACAGGAGGTCTCGGCGCCCTGATGAAATCTCCGCCTCGTGCGAGGCCTCTCGCGAAAGGCCTCGGCAAGGAGCCCAATCTCCATCTCGCCCGAGGCCCCATGCGTACAGCCTCGAATGAGACAGCTATTCTCCGTATCGCTCAAGGCTGGCTTGTCAATAACCTGTCGCTCCCGCCTCGACCGGTCTTCCCGACAACATGTCACGTCCTATTAATGCGTCAACCACTCCCGCGATCTCAGTCGGACGGTGGCTCGACACCACGGAGTGGCCGACGGGACAAGAAGTCACATCAACACCATACCGGCTGAGACAGGGCGTGGCGAGGATTACCAGCCATTGTATTCTAGCGCTGTGCCCACGATCAGCGCCCGCACTGTGCCCCGTAATCCTCGCCCCGAAGACAACGTGGCATGGGAAGTCTGGCCCGGGTCATCATCGCCTCCGAACCAGTGTATCAGATCGACCGCTCCCTCCAGGCCTCGGCACTCTACGCCAGGGTCTCAGCTATCTCGGGATTCACATCTGCTGAGAACCCCCACCGCGGTTCAGCCTCGGCACCAACCGAGCCTCGACCTCGCGCGCAATCAATCCACAGCGACCCACACGCTGACCGCTGCACCCGCTCCAAGGCAGCCCTAGAGCTCCCATGACACACAGGATCAGATGTGACCAGCACGTCGCCCCAGCACTCCAAGGATGGACCACTCCGACGACCACATTGCCAGAGGAACAGGCTACAGGGCTTGGACACACCACCTCTGTTCGCACGACGCCGTATAGTTAGCACATGTACTACCCTTGTCCTCCCTTCAAACTATAAAAGGAAAGGACTTGGGCCATTTCTGGGGGGGCGAGGGGGCACTCATGAAGAGCAACACCCTGTAACACGCACCTTTCCCTACCGCCTGAGAGCAACGTCTCAAGCAGCCCACATCACTTCCTGTCGAGACCTAGGACTAGCTCCCCCTCTCATAGTGCTTGTAACCCCCTACTACAAGCACTTCGGTGCAAGGAATACAAGATTGATCTCTCAGACTGGACGTAGGGCACCAATTGCCTGAACCAGTATAAGCCTTGTGTCTCTTTGCATCACCATCCGGGATTGGAAACACGCAGAACAAATTCACTAGTTGGTTGAGGATCCCCCGGTCCAAAACAACGACATCCAGTTTCATAAAGAATGGGCATTGCATTGGATGAGCTAAAATACTCTTCTCCTAGCTCCCTCTCCCAGAGCTGCTTACTGTGAGAAGTTGTTTTACTCAATATTTTTTTAAAACAGATTAATATGATCAGATCATTCGGCAAACGATAATGCTCTATCGAGGAGGTCCGGATGGACGGACGTGGCATCCCACTCGCTACAGTGTCATCCGCTCGCTCTCGTCCGTGACTCTTTAAAAAAATCTCTCACCCAACGGTGCTCACCTAGGAGGGGGTGCTCGTCGAGTAAGCCGCCGAGCTCGTCAGGGTGTTCACGGCGTGCAGGTGCTCACCCAAGCCGCCATGCTTGCCCAGGGTGCTCGAGGCCTCCGCCAAGTGCTCACCTAGGGTGGCGCAGTGCCTCCACTAGGGCACTGGTGAGCTCCATGTGCCACCGCTGAGCTCTGCGCCGGCGTCAAGCTCTGCAACGACGAGGCCTCCATTCATCCAAGCAGCCAAGTGACAATACGCTAAAAGCTCATGTTGCAACCGTATGTTTAAAGTGTTTCACATCGATGTTGCAAAAGTAGATCGGGATGTTGCATATGTTGCAATGGTTATACACGCATGTTGCAAGCACGTGATCCAAATGTTTCATCTATTTTTTAGAAGCATGTTGCAAGTTTGTTTATTTTGGGTGTTGCTACTGGATGTTGCATATGTTTTGCAATGGCTTTTCAAGTGTTTTTTTCAGATGTTTTAGACGTATGTTTTAAGCGTTTCATTTGTCTTTAGACGTATGTTGCAAATATTTCATCTGGATATTTCAAAAGTAGATTGGACATGTTGCAATGGCACCGATGACTAGTGGACAATAGCCTACTGCAAGGCTACGGCTCCTACCTCGCGCCTTCCTTATGCGGCGTGCCTCGTCCTCTCCTCTCCCTTCCTTTCCCTTCCCTTCTCTCCATCTCGTCATGGCTTGGTGGGTGTCGATGTTTGACCACCGATAGCCTACCACGGGGGTCCCCGGGGCAGTATGTTCGGGATTCAGTGTATGCGAAACTCGACAGTGAACGCAAGAGACAGTCGATTTATCCTGGTTTGGGCCCTCGATCGTGATCGAGTAATAGCCCTATGTCCAGTCGGCGTTAGCCTTGCGTTGGATTGATTGTGTGTTGTTATTGTTGTGTCAAGTGTCCCTCTCAACGCTAGGAACCCCGCCTTCCTTTATACAATCAGGAGGTCATAGTCCTAGTCGGTTTACAATGAGAGTTCCTTATAGGATTACAGAATAATACTACTACTAGGATTACATAAAAGGAAACCTAGTTAGACTAGATCTTCTCTCTTCCCTACGGGGTATCCCATGGGTCCTGCATCGATAAGCCCCCGAGCACTTCATGGTTGAGCTCTAGAAGCCTCGTCTTGTTTCTTTAGGTCTTGCCGAGTAGAAACAAGTGTCGTCCAAGTGCTTTCTTGAGTGAGACCATGTAGCGCTTTCTGGGATCTTCGAGTGGTGCGTGCCTTTTTGAAGAAAAAGGCGCATCCAGCTGGGTGTAGCCCCCAAGCCTCTTGCTATTTGGAACAAGTAGCTGGAGGGTCATGTCGGTCATGTCTTGGAGTTGCTCTGATCCTTCGCCGAAGAGTAGCCGAGTATACCCGGGTTCTTTATAAAAAAGAACTCGGATATATCGTGAGGTCTTGAAGTAGTGTGTCTTGAATAAGCCTTCTTGGTGACGTGCGCTTTTTTGAAGAAAAAAGTGCACTCACTGAGTGTAGCCCCCAAGCCTCTTGCTATTTGGAACAAAAAGTTAGAGGGTCTTGAATCCTATGTTGTTTTACAACTCTTGTCTTGAAGAAGTCTTTTGAGTGATGTGCGCTTTTTTGAAGAAAAAGTGCACTCACTGAGTGTAGCCCCTGAGCCTCTTGCTATTTGGAACAAAGAGTTGGAGGGTCTTGAATCTGAGTTGTTCAAAGAACTAAGAACTTCCCTTGATGTTGCCCCCGAGCATTCTTTCAAAAAGAACTCAGATACAGAATCTTGGCATATTCTCTGGTAGTCTGCTGTTGTCAGATGTAGAGTCTGCTGCTTTCAGATGTAGTCTACTGTTGTTAGATGCAGTCATATGGTGGTGGTTAAGTGTAAATGCCTTTTGTTCATGGGTTGTACAGTGTTGGTATATTCTCCCGAATATGCTTGTTGTTGAGTACTGTTCCTTCATGCCTGAGTTCTCTTTCATTGAATTCTGTCTTTTCACCATGTCCTTTGTTAGGTTTGTTCCACTGGTGCTCCTGGTCCATGTGCACCGCTTCTTTAGCCTATAAATATCCTCCTTGTGTGCTGTTTCGATTCATCGAGCACTTAGTTATGTGGTTTGAAATCTCCGTAGCCATGAATATGAAAGTTTGTGAAGTAGAACAGCCCCCGGGCGTATTTTGTAGTTCTTGTACATCTTGTCATAGTTGGAGGAAGTCTTGTGATAGGGATTAGAGGTAGACTAACCCCACAGTGGCATTGCTCCGAGAAGTTCATGGCGGTAGCTGAAGGAAGTCTTGCGATGTGGGATACGTTCCTTCATCTAGCAGTTCTAGGTTGATCCTCGACGCCTGCCCTGAGACTGTCTGGTGCAGATCAATACCATATCTAGTATCATATCAGACTTGGGTAGATAGATGCCTACAGGTTCCTCCTAATCCATGTTGTCCCACAGTGCTGCTGATCTCCGCCTTGGATGTGCTACTTTCTTTCTTTGAAGAAAACAGTGTAGTTGAGTGTGGTTTGCTCTATCGAGTAGCAATTTGGAACACGTAGTCGTTCCAGAGCCTAGTTGTTTCTATGTTCCTTTTTGTTATCTTGTCTGTCATAGTACTGAGTTCATTGGGTCTTGTAAGATATGTAATCTTGTATCTTTTGAAGTCATTTGTAATGGAAAGAATCTTGTCTTCTGAGTTGTCCTTTATTCTGCTGATGTCCCTTTTGTTTATGAGAGTCCCAAGTTCTTTCTATAAGGTCCGTGTTGTTATGTTTCTTGTGAGGTGACCTTTTGTTGCTTCATGGCTGATGAGTTCTTTTTGTAGCAATATGATAACTCTGTTGTTTTGCTGGATGGATAAGTCCAAAATCTATCCATTGAACTGCACCATTATGTGCCTTCTATCATTTTAGCTATGTCAGTAAATGGACCGTTGCGCTCTCACACCATGCTTTAATGGGCCCAATGGGGCCACATTTTACTGCTGTAAAAACTATTTAAAGGCCCTTTGTCTTCTTCTTCTTTACTGCTCCGCTTTTGCCTTGAAACCCTAGCTTTCAGAAATCCACCGCCGCCATTGTCGCCATCACCTGAGCGCCGCCATCTTAGCCTCATCTTTTCCTAGTGCCTTTTTGCTTCCGCTAGTACATGGGTAGGAAGAAAGCCGCGAGCAAGTCCCAGGCAGCCTTCATGGATGAGGAGTCATCCCTTTCCATGATCGAAAACCAAGAGTTCATGGCCATGAGGGCTGCCTAGAAGGTTTGGCCGGCTCCAACAATGACTAAAGACCAGCTTCGCGAGCTTGTCAGCGATGGTTTGATCCAGAGCAAGGACATTGCTGAATGGAGAGCTCTAGGTGAGCATCGGGTCCCTGCTCCAGGTCCTGGTGAGATTATTCTTTTCGTCTCCTTTATCCGTGCTGGACTTTGCCTTCCTGCTTCTGCCTTCCTTCATCGATTTCTTAATTATTTTGGGGTTAGCTTGAACCATCTTGCTCCCAATGTCGTCCTCCATCTTTCTATTTTTGTTCGTCTTTGTGAAACTTTCCTTGGAATTCCCCCTTCTCTTTCTCTCTTCCGTCATTTCTTCCATCTAAAGCCTCAACCCTGCCGTGAAGACACTAATGTTCTTGGCAGCTGCGGGATTCAGTTTCGCCAGGGTCTTAAAAGCAAATTCTTTGACTATGACCTGGTTGATTCTATGAGGGATTGGCGTGCCGACTGGTTTTACGCCACCAATTTGATTCCTCCTCTCATTGTTCACTCTGGATCTGGTCCCTTGGTCAATGATCGATGGGAAAAGAACTCCCTGATGTCGGATGAGCTCTAGGCGATCCAGCCATTTCTTGAGAGGATAAGTACTCTGAAACAGCAGGGCTTGACCGGCTTTGGTATCTTTTTGAGTTTCCTTCGCTGTCATGTTCAGCCTTAAGGAGTGAGAGCACTTTGGTTTTGAGTACTCTTGGGCTGAGGATCCTTCTCGTATGGTCCCTGCCCTTGAGTTGACTGACAAGGAGGTACTCGAGCATCTTCAGAAGATGCTGAAAGGAGCAAGTGTTGTCCCGCTTACTGTCTCTGAGTACTCTGCTAAAAACCCGCCTCTAGCTATAAGTTGTTTTCTCTTTGTGCGGGTACTTTTTGTATTTCTTTTGTTGTTATCCATTTTTTGCTTAATCTTCCTTATCTTGTTGTTTTATTCTTTTTGTAGGAATTGGGGCATAACTTTGTTGATCCGATCCCCCTTGATGCCCTCCCTGCCATTGTGGGGGCTAGGGATAGTCTTGTTGGGGCTTCTTTAACCAGTAAGTCACAAACCACCGTAATGCTTCCTGGTGTTTATTCTGCAAACCCTGATGTATATGTAGAGTATGTTCCTCGTTTAGTTCCTCGAGCTGCTCGTAGTGTCAGCAAGAGGGGGCGAGCTAAAAGTTCTTCTTTTGGTTTATCTTCTGCCAAGAAGTCTCGCCAGTCGAGTGCTCGTCCAGGTACTCCAGTTATAGCTAGCATGCTCTTAGGTGAGCATATTAATACGCTTTGTCCTTCTGTTGCTTGTTTTCGTCTTTAACCGAGTACTTTTGTCCCTTTTTCAGCTGGTGCTTTGGCAACCTTGGTCGAGAGTGAGGAGGAAGAGGATGATGATGCGGCCCTTGTTACACGTTGGTGAGTTCTTTTCTTGTTTTCCTGTTGTTGAACCCCTCTTTTTTGTTTTGACTTTGGTCTTGATCTTTTTGTAGTAAGCGGTCATCGGGTACGAGTTCTTCTGGGGCTCCGACTCTGAGTTCTTTTGGGGCTCTGGTACTAAGTTCCTCTGGGGCTCCGGTACCAGCTGCGCTGCTCCTATCGTAGGTTGGCGGTGATGTTTTTGCCACCATAGTTCCTCCTGCAAGGTCTTCCTTTCATTTTATGAAGAAGAAGATAGCTGAGTAAGTGACTCTTTGTTATGCTTCTTTGCTTTTGTCTTCCTTTTTCTTGACTCATATTTTTATTGATGAGTTCCTTATCATCTTGCAGTCCCTTGCCTTCTTTTACTCCTCTGCCACCCTCTTGTCAGCCCTCTGGTGCGCCCCCGCGTACTGAGTCGAAGGACTTAGAAAGTACAGTTGGTGAGGTGGCCATGAGGGAAGCTAGGCCTCCTGCTGCTGCTGATCCTGTTGCTCTAGAGGTGACTGTGGTCATGGCGGTGGGTACTTCTAAGGAGGTAGCCGGGGCTTCTCAGGATATAGCCCTAACCTTGCCTTCTTCACCTGCACCGGGTTCTCCCTCTGCTCCCCTTGGTTCTGGTGCTTCGCGCTTGGATGATGATGTGTTGCGTCAATTTGATGCTACTCATCGGTTGTCTGAGCTGACCGCAGCCTAGGGGAACTTGGCGACCTTTGTGACTTCTTTTGGGGAAAAACTCTAGGTAAGTTTTTCTGAGATTCTTTCTTTGGCTATTCGTCTTTCTCTTGTCCTTACATCTTGTTTTTCTTTCTCTCTCTCTCTATTTGCTCGGTCTTTTTCTCATGATCATACTGGCTTCTTTTTCTCATCCAAAAATGAGAAAAAGTTGTCTTCTAAGGTAAGTGCTCTGAAGGCCGAGCTTGACCTCCTTCGGGCTGAGTTGGAGACCGAGCATCAAACGCACCGAAAGGAGGAGAAAACTCCTCATGCCTGGGTGGTAGAGGTAGAGAAGCAGAAGGATGCTGTGAAGAACGAGTGCAAAGGTATTGCGGGTTCTTTTTGTTTCCTTTTGTATTCTGACTTCCCTTTCTGCTGACTTGTTTTTTCTTTTGTACTCTGATTTTCCTTTCGCTGACTTATTTTTGTTGTTGCCTAGCCTAGCTCTCCGAGTTGAAAAGCAGAAGCTCTCAGAGGGTCTTGAGGAAATGAAGACCACTGCCCGCAATAGTCACAACAGGGCTGAGGAGGTAATTACTCGCGCTGAAGAAGAACTCATGCTTGCCAAACTGATTAGGTGTGGAGCTGACAGGGATCTTGTGCAGGCTCAAAAGACTATTCAAGACTTGTCTGGTAAGTTGGCGACGGCTACTGAAAACTGGAACACTTTGTGGAAATCCTTTCGGTCAGTAGCCGACCTTCTCTGGACTCCAGTAGATGATGGTTAACCTTGGGCTCAGTTCATTCCCTGAGTTCCAACCCATTTCTAGGAGTTTGTGAAGAGGTGCGCCCGCTTATGTACCAGGAATGTTCTTGCCCAGGTTCGGGTTCTTTCTCCGGAGTTTCCCCTATCCAATATTGCTGACGAAGCTGAAAGTCGAGAATATGTTGATGCTATTGAAAGGGCGGAGACTGAGGTCAACGACTTAGCTAGTAGGATTGTTGATAACCTTAATATTGACATTTCTACTCCTGATGACAATGCTTGAATGTAATCGACCTTTGTACTCTGGCTTTTGTAACAGAATACTTATACTTCTTCTTGAATGAAGATTCTTTATCTTTGTTGATGTCTTCTTTGTCTAGATGTCTAATCCTTGCTTATTCTTTAAATGAGTTGTCCAAGTGATCAGAACTTTCTCCGAGTAGTTACTTGTTCTGACTTTCATCCGCGTTGTGTAAACCACTCGATGTATGTAGACCGTTGCCTTGACAAAGTTTTTTTGATTTGTCGAGTGCTTGTCTAGTTTCCGTCTACGTCGTGTAAACAACTCGGGGTGAGTAGATCTCTGTCTTGACAACCTTTTTGCTCTTGTTAGTACTAAAAAGACTTGGGGCCGGCGATCTCGAGTACTTTCAGCTTCTTCTTTTTGGCTTATTTGCTTAACTTGAGATGTGGCCAGCATCTGGTCCTTTCTTTGGTTGCAAAAACATCTTTGGCTTACCAGCTACCCTCTTCGACAAGCCCCCGAGCACTTCATGGTTGAGCTCTGAAAGCCTCGTCTTGTTCCTTTAGGTCTTGCCGAGTAGAAACAAGCGTCGTCCGAGTCATTTCCTTAGTGAAACCATGTAGCGCTTTCTAGGATCTTCGAATAGTTCGGGTGTTAGCTTATTAGCTACCCTTATCGGCAGGCTCAGACATCTTTTTAGCTCTTTTGCTCTTCGGCCAGTATGCTCAGGCGTGTTTCAGCCATTTTGCTTTTGGTTTGGGTGTCAGCTTATTAGCTACCCTCATCGGCGCTCTCGGCCGGTATGCTTAGGCGTGTTTCAGCCATTTTGCTTTTTGGTTCGGGTGTTATCTTATTAGCTACCCTCATTGGCGCTCTCGGCCGGTATGCTCAGGCGTGTTTCAGCCATTTTGCTTTTTGGTTCGGGTGTCAGCTTATTAGCTACCCTCATCAGCGCTCTCGGCCGGTATGCTTAGGCGTGTTTCAGCCATTTTGCTTTTTGGTTCGGGTATCAGCTTATTAGCTACCCTCATCGGCGCTCTCGACCGGTATGCTCAGGCGTGTTTTAGCCATTTTGCTTTTTGGTTCGGGTGTCAACTTATTAGCTACCCTCATCGGCGCTCTCGGCCGGTATGCTCAGGCGTGTTTTAGCCATTTTGCTTTTTGGTTCGGGTGTCAGCTTATTAGCTACCCTCATCGACGCTCTCGGCTGGTATGCTCAGGCGTGTTTTAGCCATTTTACTTTTTGGTTTGGGTGTCAGCTTATTAGCTACCCTCAGCGGCGCTCTCGGCTGGTATGCTCAGGCGTGTTTCAGCCATTTTGCTTTTTGGTTTGGGTGCCAGCTTATTAGCTACCCTCATCGGCGCTCTCGGCCGGAATGCTTAGTGAAGACAACTCAAAGAAAGTCATAACAAGACATATGTTGTGTAGAAAGACCATCTTTATTGATCATGAATCGTTGATAAGCCATAATAATACATATGTTGTCGATGAACATTGTCTGTATTGATCATGAACGTTGATCCCTTACGGCTTGAATATATATATTCTTCCCTGAGTTGCTTTCACGCGTAGAATCTTCTTAGTTGGCTGATGTGCCATGTGTTGCTGACTTCTTTTCCATCCTCGGTTGTCAACTTGTATGTGCCTGGTCTGGTTACTTTTGTGACAATAAAAGGATCTTCCCATGGGCTGAGTAGTTTGTGGCGTCCGTTAGTTTTTTGTATTCTTCTTAGTACAAGATCTCCGGTTTGGAGTGATCGAGGCTGGGTACTCTTGTTGTAGTGGCGTCTTAAACCTTGTAGGTATCTAGCTGACTACAGGGTAGCGTTTACTCTGACTTCTTCTGAACTGTCGAGTTCTAATCTTCTGGTGTGTTCTGCTTCTCCTTTGTCATACTGTTCTATCCTTGGTGATGTCCAGATCAAGTCGGCAGGTAGTACGGCTTTTGACCCATAAACTAGGAAGAAGGGTGAGTAACCGGTGGCTCTGCTTATTTGAGTTCGTAGCCCCCATACTACTTTGGGTAGTTCTTCAATCCATTTGGATCCATAGTCCACTAGTTCTTCATATAGTCTTGGCTTTAATCCAGCTAGTATGAGTCCGTTAGCCCTTTTTACCTGTCCGTTGGCTTCTGGATGTGCGACTAATGCGTAATCTATACTGAAGCCACAGTCCTGTGCCCAACTTTTGAATTCTATAGCTGTGAAGGGAGAGCCCAAATCTGTGATTATTCGATTGGGCATGCCAAATCTATGCATAATGTCTTGGATGAACTCGACTGCTTTGGCAGCGCTATATTTTGCAAGTGGTTTGTATTCAATCCACTTGGTGAACTTGTTAATTGCTATAAAGATGTACTCAAAACCACCCTTTGCTTTCTTGAGATGTCCTACTTGATCCAGTCCCCAGAAGGAGAAAGGCCAAGCGGGTGGGATGTAGATGAGATTGTGAGCTGGTACATGAGCTTGCCTTGCGAACATTTGACAACCTTTGCATTTTCTGATGAGTTCCTCTGCGTCTTTCAGAGCTGTTGGCCAGTAGAATCCAGTGCGGAAAGCTTTGCCGACTAGTGTTCTTGAAGCAGCATGATTTCCACAGCAACCTGAGTGTATTTCATCTAAGATATCTTTGCCTTCTTCAAATGAGACACATTTTAGGAGTACTCCTGATGATGCAGCTCTTCTGTATAGCTTTTCCCCTACTATGACATAGTTCCTGCTTCTGCGAACAACTCTGGAAGCCTCCTCTTTATCTGCTGGCAGCTTGTTCTTTTTGATATAGTCAATAAAGACCTGGGTCCACGAGGTGTTGATTACCAAGGTCAGTTATCTTTAGCTTGAAGCTCAGGTGCTATTTCACCAGATTGTTTAATAGAGGGAGCTGATAACTCCTCTATGAATACGCTGGGTGGAACTTTCGCCCTGTCTGATCCGAGCTTGGCGAGGACGTCTGCTACAATATTAGAATCGCACAGGACGTGTAGAATTTCTAATCCTTGAAAATGTTTTTTGAGTTTTCGTATTTCAGCACAGTAAGCACCCATGTTCTCTTTGGTGCAATCCCAATCTTTATTGACTTGGTTGATGACTACTGCCGAATCACCGTATACGAGTAACCGCTTGTTTTCGAGGGTAATTGCCACTCGAAGCCCATGGATGAGGGCTTCATATTCTGCTTCATTGTTTGTAGCTTGCCATAATATCTGAAGGACATACTTGAGTTGCTTCCCGTTTGGAGAAATTAGGAGTACGCCTGCACCGGCTCCGCCTAGCTTGAGTGATCCATCAAAGTATATCTTCCAATGGTCAAGGATGGTGTTTGACATAGGTTGTTGAATTTCTATCCACTCGGCAACAAAATCGGCAAGGGCTTGAGATTTAATTGCCTTCCACAGGGTGAAATCGATATTGAGAGCACCAAGTTCAACTGCCCACTTAGATATGTGCCCTGTTGCATCTCTATTGTGTAGGATGTCTCCGAGTGGGAAATCTATCACCACGGTAATCTTGTGGCTTTTGAAATAGTGGCGGAGCTTGCGTGAAGTGATCAGTAGAGCGTAGAGTAGTTTTTGCACATGTGGGTACCAAATTTTTTATTCTGATAGTACTTCGCTGATGTAGTATATGGGATGTTATACTTTATATACACGCCCTTCTTCTTCTCTCTCTACGATAATCGCTGTGCTGATCATAGTGGAAGTTGCTACAATATACAGCATCATGTCTTTGTATTTCTTTAGAGGTGTGAGGATGGGTGAGGATGTGAGGTATGCCTTGAGTCTTTTGAAAGCTTCATCGGCTTCCTCTATCCACTCGAACCTGTCTGTCTTCTTTAGTAGTTTAAAGAAAGATAACCCTTTTTTGTTGAGTCTTGATATGAATTAATTGAGGGCCGCCATGCAGCCTGTTAGTTTTTGCACATCTTTGACACTTCAAGGAGGGCCCATCCCTGTTATTGCTTGAACTTGCTTGGTGCTGGCTTCAATTCCATGATGACTGACCAAGAATCTGAGTAGGTGTCCTGAAGGAACTCCGAATACACACTTCTTTGGGTTCAATTTCCATCTCCACCTTTTTAGATTTTGAAGGTTTGCTTTAAGTCTTCAATCAGTGTGTCCGGGTTCTTTGTTTTTACTACCACGTCATTCACATATGCCTCTACGTTTTCGCCGATCTGATCACCGAGGCACGTTTGGATCGCTCTTTGGTAGGTGGCACCAGCATTCTTGAGTCCAAACGACATGGTTTTATAGCAGTAGGCACCGAACGGAGTGATGAAAGATGTCTTGCTCTAGTCTTCTTCTTTTAACGCGATCTGGTGGTATCCTGAATAGCAATCAAGGAAGGACAATAGGGCAGATCCTGCTATTGAATCAACTATCTGATCGATGCGTGGTAGGCCAAATGGATCCTTCGGGCAGTATTTGTTGAGATCTATGTAGTCGACGCACATGCACCACTTGTCCGTATTCTTTTTCTGTACTAAAACTGGGTTTGCTAGCTAATCTGGATGGAGGATCTCTCTGATGAACCTAGCTACCAATAGCTTCATGATTTCTTTTTTAATTGTTGCCTTCTAGTTGGGTGAAAATCATCGTAGCCGTTGCTTCATAGGCTTGGAGCCTTCATTGATATCAATTCTGTGCTCAGGCCAACTCTCTTGGGACACCTGGCATGTCGGTCGGCTTCCAAGCGAAGATATCTTTGTTGTCCCAAAGAAAGTTGGTGAGCTGCGAGTTCCTATTTTGTCGAGAGGTGGGCACTGATGGTTGCCGTCTTGGAGGGATCACCGGTGCCTAGGTCGATTTGCTTGACGTCAACTTCTTTTGGTGGTGCTAGGATGCTAGGGCTTTTTAGCCGGTATCTCCAATTCCTCTGGGTTTATTTCTGTAGCAATAGTGGCTATTTCTTTTCTGCCATTGGCTGCTTGTGCTTTGGCTGCAATTTGGATTGCCATGAACGTCGCAGTCAAAAGTGCGCTTCAAATCACCTCGTAGGGAAAGTACACCATTAGGCCCTAGCATCTTGAGCAATAGGTATGGGTAATGCGGTATCACCATGAATTTTGCTAGTGCTAGGCGTCCGAGGATTGCGTGATATGATGAATCAAAGTCTATGACTTCAAACTTGATGAACTCTGTACGGTAGTTTGAGGGAGTTCTGAAAGTAACTAGCAGAGTGATTTGCCCAAGTGGCATGGCTGCCTTGCCGGGTACTATCCCATAAAAAGGAGTGCTTGTTGGTGTAATCATTCCATCGAGTTGGAGTCCCATTTTCCTTAGTGTTTCTGAGAAAATAATGTTGAGTCCAGCTCCTCCATCAATTAGTACTTTTGTGACAGTCATATCGGCGATAGTTGGATCTAGAACCAGTGGGTAATGGCATGCGTTTCCCACGCTAGTCCATTGGTCTTCTCTTGAGAACTGAATTGGATACTGTGACCAATTGAGATATCTTAGAGTAGCCGGTTCTGCTGCCATGATGGTTCGTAGAGCTAGCTTTTCTTGATGTTTGCTTCTAGAATCTGAGACCCCGGCGAAGATCACTGCTACTAGTCCCCCTGGATTTTTGGAATCCCTTGTCTTCATGGTTGTCTTCATCTTTCTTCTGATTGTCTTCTTTATTGTCTCCCTTTCTATCTTTTCTTATGTATCGTTCTTTGAAGGTGTAGCAATTTCCTGATGGTGTGATTCGCTTTGGGGTGCAAGATGCACTAGCATATTTTCAATGTCGTCATATCTTCTAGGTTTGGAAAACTTTCTTGACTTGTCAGCCACCGCTACTGGTGTTGTCTAATCTGCACGTTTCCTTTCCTGATGTCTGCCTGCTTCGATGATTTTGTCTGTCTAGGGTTGTCTCGGTTGCTTCTTTCCTGGGAACCTTTCTCGCGTCTGCTCCTCTGCAGTAATCATCTTTTCTACTATGTGTCTGAATTCTTCATTATTTCTCGGGTTTTCTTTGTCAGAAATCCTGAAATTGCCACCTAGACATGATTCCAGTGAGAGAAAGCTTCGATTACTTCTCGTTCGGTGATGTCATGTACTTGGGCACGTAGTTCGCCGAATCGTCGATAGTAATCTCTGAGACTTTCGCCTCCTTTCTGCTTGAGTCCCTTTAGTTCTACGTGGGTGATCAGGTGCTGTAATGATACCCAGTGAAATTTTCATAGAAAGCTCTTTGCAAGTCCTCCCAATTTCTGATTGACCCTAGGTTCAATTTATCAAACCATTGAAGGGGCATGGTTTCTAGGGCCATGGAAAGAACAAGGTCTTGATATCAGTCGTCTCCTCTGGACCAATTCGATTGATTGTGAGTAAATTCTAAGCCACTACCTCAGTTCGGTCTTGCCATCATATTTAGAGTGGTTGGATGGCTTGAACTTGTGAGGTAGTCAGTATCGAAGAGAGTCTGCTTGCACAATAGGGGAATCTATCATGCATTTCCGGCTTCTCTGTACTCTGATTCAGCACCTCCTTCCAGCCAACTGTCGTTTTGGCGAGAGTAGTTCTGTAGGGCTGTCCGAATGGGTGCTTCGCTTCTGATTTGCCTTGGTTGTTCGGCTCGATAGTTTTGACTGTGGTCCCTTCTACTTTCTCTGTTGTGACTTCCACTTGGTCCAAGTCTCTCGAATGTGGACTTCCTTTGATTTTGATCTTCCTTCCTATGAGATGTTGACCTGGTGGGTGGTCTTGAACGGGTTATTCCATCGTGTGTCTTTAGGGCTGCTATCCGGAGAAGTTCTCAGAGTTGTTCCTGCTGTTCGCTGGGATGTGAGGTTGTTCCGAGTTCTTCAAGTGCTTCTCGGATCCTGTTGTAGGGTGTGTTCGCCGCACGTCTTTCTTTGACTTCTTGTTCTAATTTTCTTCTATTGTACTCGGCCAGATCTGACTCATATCTGATCCAAGCTTCTTTACGCTGCCTAGCACATCGTTGGCGTCCTTGTTTCAATTTGTTTTTTCTTTCACTGGCTTGCCTCTGACTCTCGGTCTCACCATCGTAGCCCTAGGCAAAGGGTGATATGTTGGACTCAGATTCATCTAATGATCTGACGTCGGGTGCTTCTGGGGGGATCAATGGTGATCGAGGACGGTGAACCATGAGTACTTCCCAGTGCAGTGAAATATTCTGTTACTGGTGTTGGTTTCTATACTGTCGGAGTTGCTGATAACTTTAGTAGAGGCTTTAAGGTCGTAGATCGAGTCTCCTTCTTGGTAGGGTAGAATTGTTGTTGTCGTCGTGCCGACCAGTCGGGTACTGCTATCCTCAGGAATAGAACCTGGCCAGTGAACAATACAGTCTTGAGATGTTATAGTTAGCATGAGACCTTCCTGAGCTCCTCTTAGTGGCATTCTAAGCATCGGATCGAGGGATCCTTTGAGCTATGCCTGGTAAGACTTTGTCCGTGTTGTGGAGCCCAAACGAAAAAAGATCCAACTTCTTAGAAAGATTCTGAGTGCACTCCGAGTTGTATTCTTGATATGCCGAGGCCGCATTCTGGAGTCCCATTGGAAAAGAACTTGGATTCTCGAAAGAACTTGGGTCATACTCCATCTCAGATGCGGAGCCTGAATTCAAGTCGGATGCGTAGAGTCGCGAAACCTGAGTTGAATTGGACATCACAAGCTGGCGAATCTTCCAGTGATTTGATCTATCGTAGTTGCCAAAATAGAAACATCTTCATGGTGATCCAAATCTTTGAGGAGACGGCTTTGGAGCTTGCCATCGTCGCCAGCCTCGTAGATCCACGAGTCGAAGATGAAGGTTGATTCTGTCGAGAAGATCATGTTGTCGAGGTCCGTCGAGCTCTTGAATGCAAATCCACTGAAGTCTCCTACCTAGCGCGCCAGCTGTCGATGTTTGACCACCGATAAACTACCACGGGGGGTCCCTAGGACAGTATGTTTGGGCTTCAGCGTATGCGGAACTCGACAGTGAACGCAAGAGACAGTCGATTTATCCTGGTTCGGGCCCTCAATCATGATCGAGTAATAGCCCTACGTCCAGTCGGCGTTAGCCTTGCGTTGGATTGATTGTGTGTTGTTGTTGTTGTTGTGTCAAGTGTCCCTCTCTCCGCTAGGAACCCCGCCCTCCTTTATACAATCAGGAGGTCAAAGTCCTAGTCGGTTTACAATAAGAGTTCCTAGTAGGATTATAGAATAATAATACTACTAGGATTACATGAAAGGAAACCTAGTTAGACTAGATCTTCTCTCTTCCCTATGGGGTATCCCATGGGTCCCGCATCGATAGGGGAACGCTACCCGACGCCTGCGCGATGCCCGCGTGGTGACCCTAGGTTCACGCCGTCCACTCGCTATGCGCTGGAAGCAGAGCCACCACCGGCGTCTATCCGAGCGCGACATACCATTCAACAAAACTACTGATGAAGCCAAACAAAAAAACTACACCGATAAAGCGGAGCTGTACGGAGCCTAAATAGAGCTTGATCAGAATCTCATTGGGTCAATCATAAATTCTAGTTGGGCTAAAAAATATGACACAATAGAGGCCCTTTGTGTTGAGGCCCTGAAGAACGATGGAATCTAACATACCACAGAGAAAGCGGCCCGAACTTCATCGAGAAAACGATGACATGGGACCCACCCAAACTGCAAAAGGCGGCAAGTTAACAGGTTAAGCACACAGGTCTGATCACTCACCCAAACTCCGAACCGTTAACCCGTACTCTTCGTTCCGAAGGAAGGAGCCGGCTTCACCCATTCCGTGCGCATATAAAACAACGCAACGAACTCCACCCTGTTTCCATCAAGGAGAACTCCACCCTTGTGACCCCACCGACCAGCGGCCACGATCCGGACGAGGGGAGGGACCTATATGTAATTTCGCTAAGGAAACTGGGGGAGAATGCCGATAGACATGCCGCGGGGGCTCCCCTTCGCCGTTGACATGTGGGGTCCCTCCTCCTGGCGCCGGTGCCACCGCTTCCTCACCCACACGCACTGGGACCACCTCATCGGCGCCGGTGCCGACATCGACGGGGGCGGCACCGTCTACGCCACCCGCCTCACCCTGCACCTCGTGCTTTGCCACTTTCCCCAGGTAATTAGCCCATTTCCCTTCCTCTGTATGTTCTGCCCGCCAAAATGTTTCTATTGGGGTGTCTTTGCTAAAGGCTCTTGCGCCGCGGTGTGAATTGTGATGCAGTTGGGAAGTTGGGAGTTCGTGGAGATGGAAGGTGGGGAGGACGGTGGTGCTAGATGATCCCACCGGCGCCTTCTCTATCACGATTTTTTTTTAATTTTAACACTTTTTGTAAACTAATTTTAATTCTAACACTGTTTTTTTTTCAAAACTAACAAATTGTACCATTTCGAGTATCTTACCACGTATCTTTGAAGCGGGGCTCTCTGAAGTTGTGTGTCGTCCCTAGTGGCAATGTCGTACAGATCTTCGATCACATCTTCCTCGGAGTCCTCGTCAATCGCCTCCTCAGTATACAGGGGCTTGATATGTGTCCTCAGTGGACCTGTGAAGCCACCGCAGGTACTCGTCGAAGATGTGCTGGTCGTGTGGGGACCCGCATGGACCGGCTGTTGGTCCCTATTCAGGCCACAACTGGATGTACAGGTCGTGTGTCACGTGCTAATCCTTCATCTTGTACCTCTTGCTACGGTCATACCTGCAACAAACCGATTGTTAGTTGTACCATACACACCTCTGAATTATAGCTTTGTTATTAATCGATAACGCACCCGTGCAATGCTTGGTTGGTAGAGTAAAGCGGTGGTGGGTAGCCTGTCCTTCTTCCAAACTATCTGCAAACCCTAATGGGCAAGTGAATCTCGACCACGTGGAAGAAAATAAGAGGGACGTTGCAGCGATACTCGTCTACCTCATCCCTATTGACAGGACTCAGATAGTACTCAAGCTCCGGAGCATTCCCAAGGACACCAATGCACCTGGACATTTCGTAATTGAGTTAGGTTATGATATAGTGTACATCGAATAAGACACGTGTATGATAGTAAAGAGAGCGTAACCTGGTGTTGTGTCAGGACATCGAGACCGTCCGTGTACTCCCTGTACTTGCGCCTTGCATTCCCTCTGACTAACTCTGCTTCCGTCTAGATATACAGAGCTGTAGGGAGTGTATCCTACCCGTTCCATTGCTGCATTGAACACGATAATGAATTAGCCATTAATAATTTCATCATATGTAACTGCATCGAAGAATATAGTGAACTGAAGTACTTACCGGTAAACCAGTAGCAAGGGGCCTCCCAACGGGCCATCGTTCCCAACACCAAACCTGGAGTAGGTAGGAGCAACCCCCAAGGTTCGCATACCTTGAGGTGCGACGCCAGGCAACACATAGTTGTTCGATACATCCATGCCAGGACTGCGCTGCCCCAGTTGTACGCTGCTATGTTCTCCCACGGCTGGCGTAGTATGTCAAGAAAGATCTAGCTGATAGTGTTGTCCGATGCGTCTGGAAATAGGAAAGCACCAAGGAAGTGCCAGAGCCACACTCTAGCGAACCTGTCGATCTGAGCCTCATCAGTCTGTGGGTCCAAGTAATCAAAGCGCTCTATGATCCTAGGACGACGAAACACTAGAACTTTTCTTAAAATTGACCAAAGAAAATTAGACCCGATGGCTGTAGGAAAGCAATGCAAGTATTAAATAGGCTTGAATTGCTCACTTATTTTTCTTGGAAGCCTCGTCGTCCGGTGGAAGAAAGCCAGTGAACTGAGCCACCAACTCCCTTAGTGATCATTGTCAACTATCCCTGTCACTGAAAGTCCCCCCAACCGAAGGCCAAAGAGAGCCTTCACATCCTGCATGGTCAAGGTCATCTCGCCACAAGGTAGGTGGAACGTGTGGGTCTCAGACCTCCACCTGTTATAAGAATAGAACGACTGTTAGTTGCCTAAAATTTGTTACAAGAATGTTTACATACAAAGAAGGCACTCGCACCTGTCTACAGCTGCAGGAAGTAGTGCTAGGTCAAGGGGCGGAAGACCATAGTTGACAACACGGACAAGCTCGAGGAAGCCGGCACGCCGTATGTACGACGCGTAACACTCGTCCCACTAGTGCGCCCTGGTATGCGTGCGGGGCCTCAAAGGAGGCAAGGCCACCTCTGCGTCGATGTCACTCAAGATGTGTGCTCGGTGCTGGTCATCGTACTCCACCTCAAGAAGAGGATACAACGGGTGCTGCGTGGGAGGGGGTCATCCTGTTATAAATTGGATAAACAAAGGGTTAGGGTATTCAAATTAACAATATTCAAATTAACATTACTTAGCATTGCAAAATTTGAACTACTTGTTATGCAATATGAACACAATATCAAAGCACATGTATATATTCAAAGTAACATTAATAGACATATTAAACAACTTCACTAAAAAATAAGCATTTGATGAAACTTCATCAAGTCATCCAAATCGCCTGTATCACGCACTACTAAGTACCGACACTTGAAAACTAGTATATATACTGACAACCTTTACTACTATAAACTAACTAAATAATAAATACCTAATCAATCCCTAAACCTAAAATTCTAACTAACAATCACCTAAACCCTAACTACCTAACCAAACCTTAACTATCCTAAACCACTAACAAATTCTAAATCACTGTCCTAACAAATTCTAAATCACTATCCTAAATCACTAACAAATCCTAACAAATTCACTAACCTAACTATCCTAAATCATTAACCCTAACTAAAATAACAATCATAATAACATGAAATTGAGAGAGGCACGTACCTTGATATGAGCGGGCGGGCGGCGGCCGTGACTCGCCAGGTGTTCGTGGCGCGGCCGGAGTGGGCGAGCGCGTGCGGCGCGGGCGGGCGGGTGGGCAGGCGCGGTGGTCGGCGTGCAGGAGCTGTGGGTGTGGCGGCGGCGGCGCTTCGGGCAGGGGCAGGCAGGCAGGAGGCAGGGCGGGCGGCTCGCGGGCAGGGGTGGCTCGCGGGCGATATTTATCTGATCCTGCCGCGCCATGCGCCGTGGCGCGTCAGGGCCGCACCAAGATCGGTGGCGCGGCAGACCTTGCCACGTCATCGGTCAACGGCCCCGGTCTTTCGCCACGTCACCCTCACGCCGCGCCACCATGCATGGCGCAGCACAGACTGTTTCGCCGCGCCATGGCAATAGACGCGGCCAAAAGTGTTAGTTTTGAAGAAAAAAATAGTGTTAGATTTAAAATTAATTTACAAAAAGTGTTAAAATTAAAAAAAAATTCTCTGTCACCACGAACGGCGCAAATCACTGCCCTGGTAATGTGTTCGTTCTAACTATTCCATTTCTGTCGATGTCATTATGGTAATTATAAGGGAGTATAATTTACTTGGTATAGGAGCTTGTCAAGAATGCTCTGCGATTTATTTGATATGAAACCTAGCAAAAATGTAAATGTAATGTGATGCTATCTCTTTGTGTAGAGTGTAGAGAACATTTGTCCATTGTTCTGTTTGATTTGAGCTCAGTATGCTCGTTATGTGCTCCTAGGAGTAAGGGATGTCTTATGCTTGGCCTATTTGGTGATTTCAGGGGCAGTCATGTTCTTGTTTGAGGGTCAATTTGGTACCATACTTCACACAGGGGACTGTCGGCTTACACCAGACTGCATACAGGATTTGCCAATGAAGTACATAACGAAGAAAGGAAACGAAAACATTTGCCGACTTGACTTTGTATTCCTAGATTGCACCTTCTCCAAATGCTTCCTCAAGCTACCGAGCAAGGAGTCAGCAATCCGGCAGGTTCTCTGTGCTCATGTGCTGTGATTAGATATGTTCTTCATGTACCTTGTAGAAGTGTTCTTCTGACAACAGGGATAGTTACAATTGAGAAATGATTCAGTGATTGCAGGTTATAGCTTGCATATGGAAGCATCCACTTGCACCATTTGTTTTCCTTGCTTGTGATCTTCTTGGGCACGAAGATATACTAGTTGAGGTGTCACGGACTTCCGGATCGAAAATTTATGTTCACCGGAAATTGGATTGTTTTAAAACACTATCACTGACAGCCCCTGAAATCATCACTAATGATTCATCTTCTCGCTTTCAGGTATATTATTCCATGAAACACATTCTTCCGTCTTCCTAATACTGCAATTTTTGTATTACTTCAAGCCTGCCATAAGGGAAATATTTACCTCACAGTAGTCAGTCACTATGACTTTATAATACACATGGAAGCTAGCTGATTCGTTTCCATTTTAAGGCAAAATAAGTTAATGTTAATCCTATTATACATTATGTTAGTATCATAACATCAAGGTTCTTGTTTCGTAAAAAAAATCACACACAATTGGCTGGTACCTGATGCTGAGTCCTGCACCTTCTATCATTTCTTCTGGTGCCTATCACATGGAGTGACCCCTTGTTTTCTTCCTTGTCGGTCGTGACCTTCTTAACCCCGCAGATGCTTGGGTTCCACCAGTTATATGATAGAGCAAGCAAGGAGCTTGCAGAGGCAAGGGCAAATCTCCAACCTGAACCCTTACTTATTCGTCCATCAATACAGTGGTATGCAAGCTGTGCTCGAAACCAGAAGAAACCCAGCCTAACAGAAGCTGAGCAGGATGAGTTTGGCATCTGGCATGTTTGTTTCTCCATTCACTCCTCTCGTGATGAGTTGGAGCAGGCACTGCAACTTCTCCAACCTCAGTGGGTTATTTCAACAACTCCGCCGTGCTTTGCCATTGAGCTGAGCTATGTAATTGTAAAGAAACATTGTTTCAAGACCCGCTTAACACCTGATGATCCACTGTGGAAAATATTCAGAGATCCTCTTGAAAAGTCAGTGTCCTCCCCTTGTTCAGTGCTTGTGTCTGAAACACAGACAAACGAAGATAACTCAAGTTTTGTCGTTGATGATGATTCATTCATCTTCCACCAGAGATGGATGTACATATTTAAATGTAATAAGCACCCTTGAACTGAAATTTGTGCCACCCCCTCCACCTGAAGAACCAGACATTACATTGTTTGGAAGAGCAAGGTTTGCCTCTCAAGCAATTGACATTATGAAAGAAGAGTACATTGCCTTAGAAGAAGCCAGGGCATGTGCACCAACAGATTCGGTTCATGGTAGTAGTGAAGATGTTGAAACATATTCTTCAATGGATTTCGATACGAAACAACCACCAGCCTCCCAGCAGGATCCCATGGCAATTGGAGATGACTGTGACTTCCTGTAAGCATGAAACAACCTCAACGCAATTAGAAGCGTGTCAAGTGAAGTCATTACCTGCTGTTCAACACAATATGTTAGTGGTGTCTGATCAACTTGAAAAGTCAGAAGTTGCAGAGGAGTCAAAATCATCTGAGTTCCACGAAAGACTTAAACCTTACCATGGTCAGAAGTGCAGAAAGAACTGATTGTCAAAAGGAACCTTTGTGCATTATTGGATCATCGAAATGTTTGAATACAAGTTTGAAGAGGCTTTACAGGTCAAGGAATATCCCTGTTCCTAGACCTCTTCCATCGCTTGTCAGACTTTTGGAGTCCTCTAAACGGGTTAAAATGCAACCAAATACTAATTATAATTCATTGAATTCACGACACAGCTTTTACCCTAATGACATGATTGAGCTTATACCCATATATGTCATATTGTGAGAGCCAAAATATTCAGATTCTCTGAGTATATAAATGGATTATTTCTGAAGAGGACACCTGTATATTGCTTATTGTGATAATACTTGGATTCTATTGGGTATACAAGTATACCTGTATTGATTCCGAAGAGGATACATGTATAGTGTTGATCCAGCTTGTTAAGAAACATGATATATCTCCCTGTATACGTACTTGCATGTAACACGGCATATGACCGTGATTGTGTTGGCTGTGTTTCAGTTAGGATAGAATCAGGTTGTTAGATCTAGAGATGAGATCATTATCTCCCCAACTAACTACCTTGTATTCCAAGTCTTGTAACAACCATATATACATCAACACGGATACATGACGAGCCAAGATAGGCGGTCACGGTTGCCATCTCATTTTACATGGTAATCAGAGCTACTCTTCCATAGATACATCTAGCCATGGCGTCGTCTTCATCCTCCTCCTCCAACCACTCCCACCATTCGACGTTTGGCCCCTCAATCTCCGAGAAGCTCACTCGCGACAACTTCCTCCTATGGAAGGCGCAGATCATGCCCGGCATCCGCGCGGCGCAATTTGAAGGATACCTGGATGGATCCAAAGTTGCTCCGGCGATGACCATCGAGCTCGTCAAGGAGGAGGACAAGACCAAGTTCACCGCCATCAACCCTGAGTATGAGAAGTGGGTCAAGGATGACCAGCTGCTCCTCGCCCACATCAACAACTCCCTCTCAAGGGAGGTCCTCGCGCAGGTGGCGACCAAGACCACCGCGACGGCCGTCTGGACGGCGCTCGGGAACATGTTCTCGGCCCAGTCACAGGCGCGCGTGACCAATCTACGCATGCAACTTGCGAATTGCAAGAAGGGCAGCCAGTCTGCTGCTGCCTACTATGCCAAGGTCAAGGCGATCGGTGATGAACTCGCCGCCGCCGAGGAAGCCTAGTTGGGGACGATGAACTGGTGACGTTCATCCTCGCTGGCCTTGACTTCGACTACAACCCGCTCGTGTCCTCTGTCTTGGGGCGCACAGAGCCTATCACGCTGAGTGACCTCTATGCCTAGATCCTCGCCTACGACATGCGTCTTCAGATGCTCCAGGATAACAGCAACCACGGCCACAACTCCGTCGTCAATGCAACATCTCGTGGTCGCGGGGGTCCTCGTGGTCGTGGCCTGTGGGGGTCCTGGCAGAGGCTTCGGTGGACGTGGCTTCGGCAACTCTCCACCGCCTTCCAAGACCGGTGGACAACCAGCCGCCAAACCAACCTGTCAGGTGTGCAAGAAGAAAGGGCACGAGGCTGACGTCTGCTGGCATCGTTTTGAGGAGGACTACCAGCCCTACACCAAGACGGCCGGGGCGGCGCAGGTGAACTACTGGCGTCGACACCAACTGGTACGTCGACAGCGGGGCTACGGATCACATCACCGCCGAGCTGGAGAAGCTCTCCGTGAGGGACAAGTACAAGGGCACCGATCAAGTCCACACTGCTAGTGGATCAGGTATGCAGATTAGTAATATTGGTCATGCAATCTTACATACCCCAATTAAGCCCTTGCATCTACAAAATGTTCTTCATGTTCCAAGTGCAAACAAAAGTCTTGTTTCAGGTACATCATCTCACATCCGACAATAACACTTTCATTGAATTTCATCCTCACTATTTTCTCATAAAGGATCGGGCTACGAAGAAGATCCTTCATCACGGCAAGTGTGAGGACGGCCTCTATCCATTGAGGTCTCAAGAGGCAGGAGCACAGCGTCATAAGCAGGCTTGTCGTGTCGGTAGACCATCCACTTGGCGATGGCATAGTCGTTTGGGTCATGCGTCCTTTCCTATTGTTGAGAGAGTTATCAAAAACAATTTGCTTCCTTGTTCGTCAGATCGTGATGTTGAGTCGGTGTGTGACTCTTGCCAAAGAGCAAAGAGTCGTCAATTTCCCTATTCCAGCTCGAATAATAAAAGTGGTGCTCCCCTTGACTTGATTCACTCGGATGTGTGGGGGCCTGCTCCTATTTCTATTGGCAATTGTGCTTATTATGTTTCCTTCATCGATGATTATAGTAGATACACATGGATCTTCCTCCTTAAACACAAATCCGAAGTGTTTCGCGTTTTCAACAACTTTCAAAATCTTGTGGAGAGAAAATTCAATAAGAAGATAGTGCATATGCAAACTGATTGGGGGGGTGAGTATGAGAGATTGAACTCCTTCTTCCAACAGTTGGGAATTTCCCATAGAGTCTCCTGTCCGCATACGCACCAACAAAATGGTAGAGCTGAGAGGAAGCATCGGCATATAGTGGAAGTAGGTCTATCCCTTTTAGCCCAAGCATCTATGCCTTTAAAATTTTGGGATCATGCCTTTCTTACTGCTACCTATATCATCAACATTCTTCCATCTAAAGTCATAGAGAATAAAACTCCTGTCGAGCTCCTGTTAAAAGAAAAACCTCATTATGATTCTCTTAGAGTGTTTGGGTGTGCATGTTGGCCAAATTTGAGACCATACAATGCAAGAAAACTATCTTTCCGATCGACGCAATGTGTGTTTCTTGGCTACAGTTCTCTTCACAAGGGCTTCAAGTGCCTTGAACCTAAAACAGGTCGCATTTACATCTCAAGAGATGTTGTGTTTGATGAGGATGTTTTTCCCTTCTCATCCTTGCATCCCAATGCCGGTGCGTGATTAAGAGATGAAGTGTCTCTCCTTCCTGAAAATCTAAATCCTTTTGTTCCTGGGGTAGTAGATTGTCATGTTCCTGATGTTACTAATCCTGCTGTTGTAACTAATGGCGATGAAACACAGGAATCAGATGATGTGCAGGTTATTCAGGAAATACAGGATGATGAGGCCATGGATCCAGCAGCCGCAGTGAATCCGAGCTCAGGATCCGAGGATGCTCCTCTGCCAGAGAGTGCGTCGCTAGTCGAGGTTTCGTCCGAGGTTGCGACGGCTTTTCCGGGCTCGACGCGTGGGGGGGCAGGATCAACTTCAGCACTTGCGCCGGTCTCCCAGCGCGTCGACCGGACGGGACCAACTCCACCGATCGCCGGATCTTCTGCCGCTGACTCCGGATCTGGTGTGGCTGATTCCAGTGAGGCGGCTCAAAATGATGATGCAGCAGGACACAACCCCGAGGTGTCTCGACCACAGACGCGTCTTCAAAGCGGTATTGTCAAGCCAAAGATTTACACTGACGGCACAGTACGCTATGCTAACATCTGCACTTCTGATGAGCCGAATTATGTGGAGGAAGCCTTGAAATCATCCAAGTGGAAAGAAGCAATGCAAGATGAGTATGAAGCATTACAAAGAAATGGCACCTGGAATCTTGTTCCACCGTCACAAGGGAAGAATATTATAGATTGTAAGTGGGTGTTCAAAATAAAGAAGAGAGCTGATGGTAAAATTGATCGGTATAAGGCGAGATTAGTTGCTAAAGGTTTTAAGCAACGTTATGGGATTGACTATGAAGATACATTTAGTCCAGTTGTCAAAATTGCAACTGTGAGGTTGGTACTATCCCTGGCAGTGGCGCGTGGATGGTGTCTACGACAGCTAGATGTTCAGAACGCGTTTCTTCATGGTGTTCTGGAAGAGGAGGTTTACATGAGACAACCACCAGGGTTCGAGAATCCAAAATGTCCTTCCTTTGTTTGCAAGCTCAAGAAAGCCATCTATGGATTGAAACAAGCTCCAAGAGCTTGGTACGCAGAACTGAGCTCCAAACTTGTTGTTCTCGGGTTTGTTCCCTCAAGATCAGATACCTCACTCTTTATTTATAGTAGAGGGGGTGTAGAGATATATATGTTGATTTATGTGGATGATATAATAGTAACCAGCTCATCACAAGATGCTGTCAAGGTACTGTTGCAGGCACTTAAGAAGGATTTTGCACTCAAGGACCTTGGAGATTTGCACTACTTCCTGGGAATAGAGGTGGAGAGAAAATCAAGTGGTGATTTGCTTCTAACCCAAAGGAGGTATGCTCAAGACATTCTGTCCAGAGTAAGAATGTTGAACTGCAAACCTGTTGCTACTCCTATGGCTCTCGCTGAAAAGATGATACAAGGAGATGGAGATTTACTCAGTCCTAGAAGATAGCACCAGGTATAGGAGTGTGGTTGGTGCATTGCAATACATCACTCTTACTAGACCGGATCTAGCGTTTGCAGTTAACAAAGTTTGCCAGTATTTGCACTCACCCACTACAACTCACTGGTCAGCAGTCAAGAGGGTCATTAGATATCTAAAGTTTTCAATGAATACAGGGCTGTTGATTAGAAAGAAGTCACCATTAATTGTTAGTGGGTTTTCCAGATGCAGATTGGGCAGGATGTAGAGATGATAGAAGGTCAACTGGTGGATTTGTAATCTTCTTGGGATCGAATGTAATCTCATGGAGTGCCCGGAAGCAACCTACAGTGTCCAGGTCTAGCACTGAAGCTGAGTACAAGTCAATGGCAAATGCAACAGCTGAGATGATTTGGGTATAACAGCTTCTTGGTGAGCTGGGGATCAAACTGAAAGTAAAACCCCGTCTCTGGTGTGATAATCTTGGAGCAACCTACTTGGCAGCAAATCCAGTCTTTCATGCCAGGGCTAAGCACATAGAAATTGATTTCCGCTTTGTGCGTGAGAGGGTTGCAAGAAGGACAACTAGAAATAAGGTTTGTGCCTACTGAAGATCAAGTTGCAGATGGCTTTACTAAAGCATTACCGCAAAGGAAGTTTGAAGAGTTCAAGAACAATCTAAATCTTGTAGAGAAGACAAGTATAGATTGAGCGGGGGTGTTAAGAAACATGACATATCTCCCTGTATACGTACTTGCATGTAACACGGCATATGACCGTGATTGTGTTGGCTGTGTTTCAGTTAGGATAGAATCAGGTTGTTAGATCTAGAGATGAGATCATTATCTCTCCAACTAACTACCTTGTATTCCAAGTCTTGTAACCACCATATATACATCAACACGGATACGTGACGAGCCAAGATAGGCAGTCACGGTTGCCATCTCATTTTACACAGCTTTCATAAGCTTGTACATGAGCTTTGTACGCTTTTCAAATTGTTGTACAGAAAATTGATGTAATTACATGATGACTCTATTGGATAATCTTAAGTCTTGATGTCAAATATGTTCTCAGCAAAGTTCACTTTTCGCATTGATGTACTGAATATCATGATAATCTGGCGTGGATCTTGCTTCTGATTCAGAATTGTTTGCTGCAGGTGAGTACAAAATATCTTCTAGTTAAGTAATGCATAATTTTTATACACAAAGTAGAGTCGCCATGTCATGACTCTTCTATCCTAAAATACAGATTCATCACGCAACAAGATGCTACTAGCACCAGGTAATCAGCCAAACACTGTTGGCTGGTTTGGTGTGAGAGAAAAACATTGTTCCGGCTGAAAATTTACGATCGTTTACGACCAAGCGAATAGGTAAGGTTCAGTTAACAGCCCAGCGGTCACATCTTTTTACAGTCTGCACCGGAAGCTCCCAAAATACAACAATACTAATGCAACTCCATACGTGAGCTCTAATTCTCTATTGCCATGCGGAGGAGACAATGAGAGTCTTCTCCCCCCAGCCAAAGTGAAGCCCGCCATGCTCCTCGTGGAACTTGTACCTATCACAATATGATTTCAGTATCGACTTTATTCCGCTGATGACATTGCTGTTAAACGGGCATGGTGTGAAGCCAGCCATTGTCATTCTTGCTCTCCATTTCCCAGCAACTTCGTACCTGCAACATGTAACAACTTCACTATCAGTTTCTTAAATTTCAGGAAAAAGGGTGAGAATGCAGGAGGACTGGTAAAAACATGGCTGGGTACAGGTAGTACCTCTCCACACGATCAGGACCTTCACAAGCCAAGATGTTAACAATTTCTCGTGCAAGACATTGCCTCTCCACATTCATTCTATCTGGGCTCTCCCTGGGAAGTGTCGCATCTAAAGAATCAAAAAGCGCAGAGTAGTAATCATAGACTTCACGGAACCTGTGAAAGTCAGATGTTAATGCTACTGTAGGAGTCATAAGATCAAAACATACATGGGGTTCATATATAAAATCCACAGTACAACATTAGATTAGCATCTAGAGTGGACTCTTTTTATAAAGTCACTAACCTTGGCAGAAACGGTGCAGTATTGGTATTGGCATCCTGCTCAACCAGGGTCACAAGCTTAGGATGGAGTCCCTTCACCATACGAAGCAGCTGGTCCCTTTCATTCATAATTGAAACACTCTCATCAGGAAGATGGTGCAACTGGAATGCAAAATTGACAACAAGTGCTTCACCAGGACGACAATCAAGCATCGCAGGTGTAACATCCCCAATGTTAGCACCCACAGCCCTGAATTCGAAAGAGACCCCACAGTCCTCTGCAAGCTTCTCTAGGCGTTGCCCAATGACCCTCAGACCTCCAATGGGCCTCTGAACTGTCTCAGGATCATCAACACCAGTTATCCTCAAATGGCGCGGCTTGTTTGCATTGTTTTTCAGAAATTGTATCAATGTAATGTACTGGCTGCCCTGATTGATGTCAAAGTCGATAATGTGCAGTCTTTCTTCTCCTTTGCAGGCTTCAACTATAGCATAATTAGCAGCCATGAAGCCCAAACGGAAGCATGGGCATATTTCAAAGAGGATTTGCATTGCTGAAAGTTGATACAGAGTTGGAGGATCCTTGCATGTCAAAGCCTTGTAGATGCCGTTCCCTGAAGCTACTATTCTTGCAGCAAGGCCCTCCACCAGGTATGCTGCAATCCTTTCAGAAGGGTCCCCTTGAATGGAGACCATCTGTCGGAGTTCTGTTATGATCGCCTGTGCTTCATCTGTGTTGTATTCAGACAATGCAGCAGCACAGTCAAAGAGCAATTGCTTTGGAGTCCTTGGAGCTCCACTGTTGCTAACAGCACAACTGATGCTTGACTCTGATTCTTTTGGTGAATTTGGAAGCAATACATTCTTCATGGGGTCAGCCCATTCATCATTAATGCTACCTGCCTGGGAAATGTCAAATAAGATATCATCACCATCGTCAAGTAAAGCATGCTCCAGCTCCTGAAGCTTCAGCCTAATGTCATCTTCATCGAACTCTACTTCGATTTCAGAACTCTGACTATCTGATACAGACTGGGAGTTCTGCTGCGAGACATTGGAAACCACTGGTGAATCTTTTGCTGCATCAGAGCATGAGTTATACTGAGTATCTGCAACACTTGGAGATCGTCCATCATCAGTTACATGGTATAGTTTTAGTGAGGCCTGCTGACTACAAAAGGAGTTTTGAAATGCAGCGGATGGTGCTCCAGTGAAACCCATATGCCCATACTCATTGTATGGTTCTGGGTCATAACGGAACAACTGTGTATCAGAGGAAAATCTTCGAGCAGCAAAGCTTGAGCTTGGTGTGGCAAATTTATGAATGTATAGATTGTCCGTGTAAGCTGACGGGTCCAGTCGCCTAGCAAAAGACATAACTTTTCCCTTTCAACCTTTTAGGCTAAACTTGTTGTGAGCCTTAATTGCTTCAGAATCTCAGATAACTTCAGGTTAACACGCGGGTTCCTCTGATTGAATTGTTTGACAAAACCGTCTACTACCTGAAATATAAGGAAACAGTTTATCAACTAACCGACCGACCATGGAATCACAACTAGCAGTGTTCGACATATAAAGCTACTTTTGACTTGCCAGCACTTTTTCAGTTGTCTGGGTAAACAGAATGCATCATTCTTCTTTTGATTATTCCACAAAGAAAAGTTAATGGACATTCTTTAGGGAAACCGCAACACTGAGTAGGCATCACTATATGATTAAACATTTGAACTACTGAGCCCTGAATCATTCTGGGCAAGGGCAGGCAGCAAAGAGAGTGGGCGATCTGATCCCAGTGGCCTAAACCCCCTCACGGCACGGTGGCCATTGTAAAGTTTTTTCCCCCCTTTTCTGTTGTTTGGCTTAGGCCTAACCCTTCTTCTACATCTGGTTAACCTCCTGCCAATTTTACGTTCAAAAGTAATAACATCCTGAATCGTCGTAGGCTTAGTACTAGAATGTGTTAGATGATGCATCGGAAACTCAAGCGAACTTATGTAGTCCAATCAAGATGGAAGTAGAATAATCCTCTCTATCATGTTGCAGCCATTGGATTAAACTTTAAACAGGTTACGAGGAAAACACTGGTCACTAACTAAGCATGCTTATAGATTAAGCAATATTGACTGAATGCCCTCCCGCAAAAAGATTGGCAATGTTTTGGGGAAAACTCTAGCGATTAACATGCACCTTCTAGTGCATGGTAAGCAACTAAGCAATAAGCACGCGTATAAATTAAGCAATATTGACTGAAGGCCCTTCCGCAAAAAGATTGGCAACGTTGACTGACTGCCATGTTCCACGCAAGAAAAAAAAAAGACCGACTAGTGATTACCGACTATCGATTATCCAAAATATCAGCATATCAAAGACTAAATAAACACACCACAAATGCCAAGACAAAGATGACCAAACTACACAGCTCTGACGCGCCAGAATAAAAGAAAAGGGAGTTCACTTTTTAATAAAATCCTCAACAGCACGCCGCGGGTTCTCCGGGGAAGAATATCTGATCATACCTCCGTACTGAAGATTTTGGTAAAGCCGGAATACTTGCGGTGCTCATAGCGGCCCATTCATAAAAAAAAAATCCCAATTGCCACGAACCGTACCAACCAGATTAGAATCAATTACAGCACAAGTTAATGAAAAGAGCATCCGTCTCCCCTTCTAACATCACCATGCACCGCAAATTCTGGGCTTCTCTACACACGGATTAGTACTCAACAAGATTATCAAGCGCGCTATAAAAATCATGTCTTTTAGACATCCACGAGCAATCCAGCAACTTCGATTTCATGAAAAGACGCCCTTAAAATCCATACGAAGCAAGGACGAAAGAACTAAAATAGAAGCAGCAAACAGGAGAGCCAATCTTGCAGGCAAGGAGGCAAAGAGGTACTCACGGCTAGAAAGATGGTACCCGCAAGTACAGGGGCGAATCAACGGGGCGGGGGTGAGCCGGATCGGCGACCGGCGGGGTGGGAAACGGAGGGGGAGCAGCAACGCGGAGGGGCGAAACGGGAAGTGGGGAGCAGCTGCAGTGCAGGGGGGAGGGGAGGGGAGGGGAAGAAAAGAAGGATGGACTGGTACGGTACCTATATTTTCCGATCGTATTTGAAACTAAATTTATTTAGAGGGGTTAAGATCTATCCATATCTGAGTCCGGATATCCAACATCCAATATCGTATTCATATCCAAATACTCAAATCGTATATTTATGATGTTGATATCCAATCGTATCCTATCCGACATAGTTGACACTATCTATATTCGAATCTGAATCCAGACAAAAATATGAAAACAAATATAATATCGGTGATATCCGTCCATATCCTATCCGTTTTAGGGAGTGGCGGTGAAAGTCGTCCTATACGTATGTCATGCGCGGTCAGTACGACCGTCGGCTGTGCCGCGGATCCTCTGCGCCGCCCGGTCCACCGGCTTCTCCAACTTGCGTTGCGTCCACTTTGGGCTAGTATTTTGTATCCTTTTAAATATTTTTATATTTTATCTCGTTTTAAAAAAGTATTTGTAATGATATTTGAGGGACTCCTCTAATAGAATTTTTCTGATAAGAAAAAATAAATAGCGGATAGTGTTTGAATGGTGAGTTGAAGATCAGGTAAACGTCCTGTTGACATTTTTTAAAAGGGGGGATGATGGTGAAAATTCATACGTGTATTAAATTTGACAGTATATATTATATTGGTTAGCCTAGACATTTTCCAAAAGGGAGACAGCCTAATGTTCTAGAACACCGTCTTTTTCCAAAAGGGATTATATATATATATATATATATATATATATATATATATATATATATATATATATATATATATATATATATATATATATATATATATATATTACATGACTGAGATGAGATAATCTATGTAGACTTGTAGAGTGAGTCAGAAAAACTCGTTCATGTCGCTGCATGACATTTTGTAGATGAGGTCAACCAAGTATCTAATATACATACACCGGCCTTGTAACTGGTTTCTCATGGTGATAATTTCTGTGACACCATGCAGTTGAGACTGGGTCTCTCTTCGGCCCACAGAAATTTGAATACAGATGTTTGTTTACACACGATCCTATCCATTTGGTGGTGGTGTGACGTACGTGTGCTCGTGTTATTCCACCAAACCAACAAAAACACACAAGTAAAACCAATGGCCTCTCCTGCCTTCACCATCGAAGTAAAAAATAAAGGGGCATTTTAACGACGTCGCCACATTCTTCCAATATTTCATATACACGCAAGCAGTGTATATATATGATGAGTAATATGCAAGTTTACTGTTTACCCCAAATTAATATTATTTCCTTTCACTCTCCCAAGTGTGAACGGCGGTTTATGCTGGGGATTCCGGTAACCAGGCCACCACCATCAGGCATCAGCCGTGTGTTCCTTTCATCCTGTGTGCTTTCCAGCAAAACGTTGGGCTGCCACCACTAGTGCTATATATCAGTCACGCCCGGAATGTCGTTTCGCATGGCGTCTTTTTGACTAAGGTAGTGTTTAGTTCCCAAAATTTTTCAAGATTTCTCGTCACATCGAATCTTTAGACGCATATATGAAGCATTAAATATAAATAAAAAATAAAACTAATTACACAGTTTAGACGAAATTCACAAGACGAATCTTTTAAGTCTAATTAGATTATAATTAAACATTAATTATCAAATAACAACGGAAAGTGCTATAGTACCATTTCTTAAAAAAAAAAATCGCTAACTAAACAAGGCCTACTTTTCCCCGCTTGTTTAGCTTGCACGTTCCGTGCCGTGCGTGATGCTGCTAGTCAAATGCGCGCGTATGCATGCAGCATGCGGCAGTGGCACCAATCATTTAAGATTTTCAGCCCTAGCTAGCAAATTATTTGCAGAAAACTTCCAATCCCATACTTCCTCGGTTCTTTTTAAAGGGTCGCTATGATGATATTTATGTTGATGAAACTTTCTTATTGCATATACTATAAATATTAGTATATATATATATTTAAAATTGAGTACATTTGACTTCTTGGAAGGTTAGAATGACAGTTAAAAAAAAGACGGAGGGAGTATGTGCATGGTGCTGCATTGATGAGTACTATGTACTCCTGTATTTGCAAGTACTACTGTATAGCATGGGATGGGAAGCTCTGCACCTGCAAATACTCGTGTATACTTCCCCATAAAAAGAAAATACAATTATCACTTTTTCGATGAGTCCAACAGTATATGCAACTTGCTGGTCAGGTATGGCTATGTGATTAATGTCAGTTATATATGTCACGAGAATCATTCTGTTCGTTTGATTTATAAGCCGTATTTTTCAGTCAACAAATAATATTTTTCTCTCACAATATATCTATCAGTCATGCCTTGTGAGCCAAACTAACCGGACAAATATCGTTTGTACACCGTCACACTGTGTGGCACTGCATTCGACGCAAAGGCATGGTGCGACGCAGAGAATCTAGGGTACGGGCCTGGCGAAATAATGCATGTGTGTACATCACACAGCAACAACGGCTCGTGAAGGCATTGCCTGCATTGTCGACGACAGCATGCATCTCACGCAGGAGTCAGGACGATCCATCGACATCGTCTTCGGGTGTTCCAGCTACGATTCAGAAATCTTTTCTTTCCCGGCTATCTGAGAGCAGTGCACGCCAGGGATACATGGATGGAACAGATAACGTTCCTCTCCTCTCGTCACTTCACTGAAATTGAATGAAGATGGCGATGGGCAATAATGAATAATCTACTATCGAGCCGGAGTGCCGGATAGCATCGACGACGGCAGCGTCGGACGGAGACTTGTCGTTTGCAGCGCACGCGTGGAGACGGAACGTGTTTGGTTTGCATCATGACGCTATCCGGAATTATCCGACCCTCTATCCGAGCCTAGGTACGTCGTTTGGTTCACAGGACCGATCCAACTGGTCTGTCACCGGCCAGTTCCACGAAAGAGCAAAAACAACGGACGAGGTCAGACGGGGTCATTCCACGGGAAACCGCCGGACCACCTCGATCGTGCCGCATCAATAGATTCCGGACGATATCACTCTCCAAACCAAACACGTCGTTCTTCTCTCTGTTCGTCGACGATCATTTATGTGACTTATAAGTCTGGCTGATCTTGTTGTATCATGGCTGCGAACAGGGTACATATCTATCTCCGTCGTTCTACAATTCCAGCAGCTGACAAAACTCAGTCATATATACAGTATATATCATTTCCAGTCTGCAGAGCGCGAATATATTGACCGTGCTCACATGTCAACCGTCCTACAAGTCCTTGACAGCGAGTTGAAACCAAGGCAGAAGTCAAGTCACCAGCAGCCAGCCAACGGGGTCCACGGTCAGCTGCGTAGGAACGCCAATGCTGCAAATAGTCGCACGGAGGACTACGCAGAGGGCTCCGCGGTCCCAAACCACTATTTAGTCTAGATCGATGATCGATCATGGAAACAAACGACGGAGTCCAAGCCACCAATTATTAGGTACAGCAGGTTAGGTTTCAAATTCGATCGGTGCTCCAATCCCGTTCCTCGTGTCGGCGACATTTAGAATGCAGCGACCAAATTGCACGCCGACTAGGCGTACTACTAAAAGATTTTTGAGAGACCTCCGATTAATAGAGACGGGTTAAAAGTTGTTCAGTCTCAAAAAAAAATTCACAATGCTTTTCTGTGAGTTCATTTATGAAGACAGATAAATAAATATCGTCTCTATAATTTGATTTACATATAAATGCCTTTTATGATGTCTGGCTCTATAAAAAAAGCCTAAGGTCCAATTGAAAACCCTAGTGCTACACGCCTCCCTTGCTCCTCATCACTAACAGCCACCCCTTTCTTATTACTTCTCCTCAGAAGCCTCTATTTTCTTATCCACTTCTCTGCCACCTCCCTAACTACCTTCGTTAGGCAGAGCACATCATTACCTCGTATCTTCCTCTCCGATTCATGCCTCTGGAGGTTGGGTTACAATGCGCGCATGATCTAATTGGACCACATAGGGTGGCATGGGATCTAAGAGGAGGCATGAGATCAAGCAGATGGAGGTTTAGCAACTAGAAATGTGGAACATGGCTACATTCCACATTTTGGGAGCTTTGTCCCAAATGAGGAATGGGAACATCATTCCGACACAGTGGGAACACAACCTGGAGCAAAGCTACGAACTAGAGGAACCAAACCAGAAGTCTAGGATGCTCAGCTGCTCACAATAGCGTATATTCCTCTTTCTGATCATGCATTTTAGATTTTATGCCATGATTTGTTAATTTAATTAATGCCGTATAGACACTAGATGAAAGTATGAAACTATAACAATCTACCATGATGGAACATGTTCACAATCTACCATGATGGAACAAGTACACAATGGTTGCCTCAGGATGCATTTACCAAAATAAAATATGTTCCTCATTCTAAGAACCTCGTTCATGTTACACTAGATATGTGTTCCATCTCTGAAGGAACAATGCAAATAGATATACCCCTCTTGTATCACGGTTTTAATTTAAAAGTGGTTCCATGTCTCACGTTCCCGTTCTTCAATCGTAACGTTCCATGAACTTGGCTTTCCGGGAACCTCGATGCTAAGGGTGGAGATCATGCGGTGCGGGATCGCATGGAAGGTTTTAGGTTTCATTTTCCCATGTTGTTTCTTTTGTTTGACATTTTTATTATTGTTGTTGTTCTTCTTCTTCATTTTGTAGGTAACTCGGCACGCCGGAGGACGTGTGCATTGGTAGCAATTTAAAAAATTTAAAACAATCGGTTGATCTTGTTGTTATTTTTTTTTCACATAACGTCTTGGATTAGTTTTTCGCTAATGCTCTAGGGCAGGCGTCTGTCTTGCATCCATCGAAACGAATGTTTCTAGGCCTGCGGACCAGCCCACGGTCCTCCTCCCCTCACGGCATATACATAGTTTCTAAAAAAAAGAGAGTGACACTTTCCCCACCTAGCACCGACCGCCGCGGGTGCCTCCACCGCATCGCCCGCCCTTCGCTCACTTTCTTTGCCGCTAGGGCCGCCCACTGCGGCCAGCAAACCTATCGATCGATCGGCGCTGCTGTCCGACCGCGGTTCGCCCGTGGAGAGGGAGACTGCAGCCACCCGACCGCTGCTGCCACCTCCACCACAGGGTCCGGACGCCTTGTCGGTGGTCAGGAAGACCTCCGCCTCTGACGCAACGTTCGGCGGCGCGGTCACCCACGTGGCCACACGAGACGCAGGCGCGGGCGAGCAATGTCCGACCAACGCGGTCCCATATGTGGACGTGTGAAAACTAACTGTAGCCACAAGCGTCCGAACTAACTGTAGCCACAGGCGTCTGGACACGGGTATCCGTTCGGATGACCGGGCGCCAGCGGTGCCGTTAATTTTCACATAGCCGATAGGTTAAGCTCTTATCACCCAGGCCAGTAAGGCTTCTCCGGATATAATCATCACACATCACAACATCAGCCTAGTTCAAAACAGGCAGAACCGCCACACATCACAGCATCAGCCTAGTTCAAAACAGGCAGAACCGGCCATATTGACAACTGGCTCATATTAACGTCTGACATAAGGCCCAGCAAGTACATCCGTCGGCCTTGATCAGTTGTTCGAAAGTGCAATGAAGACACAGGACATCTGCCCGTTGGGAAAAATCGTGTGCTCATCACTGCTGCTGTTTTCCAGTGTCCAAAACACAAGCCCCTTTTCTGAAACGAGAAATCCCTTTCTTTGAATTAAAAAAAGCTACCACATGCGGAAATCCTCGTTTGGCACGGTAGCTGGTTTTGGCAAAAACGAAAAGAAGTCTCCCACGAGTGAAGACGTTGGGGCTGTTTGGTTCCCTACTACAGTACTAATTTGCCAATGTAGCTAAACCACAAATAGCTAGAAAATCTTCACTTTGCCATGGCTAGAAAATCTTGCCACAGGCACGGGCGCAAGGCTGCGAACCCCTCGTTTGGCACGGCTGCGGTTCACTCTGCGAGCCAGCAGCACAGCACCGACGCTGGAGCCGGCGAGAGAGCCCTGCCCCCTGCCAAAGGAGTGACTTCGCGGCCATCGCGCTGCTGCTTCTGGCGCCCCAGGAAACCAGCCCAAGATCTCAAAAGCCAAGGCCACAAATACAGTCCAGGGCCTTGTTTAGATGCCATCCAAATTCCAAGTTTTTTCACTCTCTCTCCATCACATCAATTTTTAACCGCTTGCATGGAGTATTAAATGTAGGTAAAAAAAATAACTAATTACACAGTTTAGTTGAAAATCACGAGATGAATCTTTTGAGCCTAGTTGGTCCACGATTGGACAATATTTACCAAATAAAACGAAAGTGGTACTATTCATCGGGTTGAAATTTTTTCACAATCTAAACGAGGCCCAGGTTTTTACAGACAATAAACTTAACTCAGTTGCTTCTACACGGTTCAATACCGCTCCCTGGAGAGTATAGAGTCTAGTACACGCCCAAACACAACACAGGCACCTCACACAACACAACAGCCCCATCGCTCACAGGTTCAGCGGCCTATGCACACATCCCAGCATCATCACAGCTCCACAACGAGCTCAGTAGGCGTGGTTGGAGAGGATGACTCGCCCGGCTCGGTGAGGGTGCAGCGCACAGGCGCAGTGCACGGAGGTGAGGCTGAGGCACCCGCTGATGATGAGCGAGTGCCGCTCTGAGCACGTGTGCAGCGCCGGGAACGAGTCACACACCGCCTGCACAGCGGGCGGGGTCAGCGCCGTGCACTGGCTGATGTTCAGGCTCGCCAGCCCGTCCCGCTCCCGGTCCTTGCCGCCGCTCTTCGCTGTCGTGTCCCAGCTCCCGCCCTGGCTCCGCACGCGGCTGTTGGCAGCCAGGGAGTACATGGCACGGTCTGTGATGTTCTGGCAGTAGTACAGGCCCAGGGAACGCAGGTGAGAGCAGCCGTTCGCCAGCGCAACCACACTCTCATCTGTAGCAAGAGATCAAACAAGCGTTGGGCCAAAGAGTAGTCAGGTAAGTCTCAGGATAGTTTCGCAGAATTTGACACCAAACACCTAAACGTAAGGTCACCTGTTATAAGAACACAACCGCACAAGTCCACAGCCCTGAGCTCAGGGCATCCTGAAGCCAAGCTGGTCACTCCCTTGTCAGTGATGCTATCACACCAACCCAAGTTCAACGATTGCAGCTGGCCACAGTTACAAGCGATGGCCTACACCACCAAAATAGCAGGAATCAAGGAATCAATGCAAGCTCAAGCAAACAATGCTACAGCAAATGAAGTACCTGTAGTGCTCTGTCAGAAGCTGCCCTCACACACCCGCACAGATTCAAGCATTTGAGGTTATTGCACTGGCTAGAGAGGAACACGAGAGCCGCGTCACTGAAATTGGAGCACCCACTGATGTTGAGCCTTGTAAGGTGAGGGCACCCATGCGCCAGAGCGTACAAGGACCGGTCGCTGAGCCTAAAGCTTCTGCTAAGATCCAGCTCATGTAAATCATGGCAGTTGTTCGCCACAGCCTCCACGCCACTGTCTTCTAGCTGAGCTCTGATTTGGCGTAGAGAGAGAACTTGCAGCTTTGTGAACTTGTGAGCCAGTGACATCACCAAGTCATTCATGTGGGCCTGGCACCTGAATTTGACACCCTTTCTTTGGTCAATAAACACTTTCCTTTCCAAAAAGCCATTCAAAAAGACCAGGTGGTCATCTAGGAACTGAAGTAAACAAAGTTTACTACTACTTTATTTGCATACCACAACAAGGAACTGTAGTAGAAACATGAAGCAAGCCAAGCACAATATATATCAAATAAAAATTACTTAAGCTGGGAATGCTATAGGAAGACATGACTCTAGGATGACTTTGTTATATCAGAAAGAAAAAAAAATCACACCAGTTCTATTCGAAGGCTTAAGTGGGTTGTGTATCAGAAGGTATGAAATAACAAACTAAAATTAGTGCTTGAAGTTTGCTATGTAAGTATGTATGATCCACAGGGATTATTGTACAGTACTTCGGTTGCCATACAACCCATGTATAATCATTTATGGCTACCTTTTTTATGTCTCTTTATAATCTAGTCAACTGTAGGGCCGAGAAATCAGCACATGGAATTCACATGTTTGCAATGACCTTTAGAGCAAGATCATATGGCTGACTGTCTACATCATGTGGTTGAACACAGCGGCAACAACAGCATTCTGCCTAACAACAACAGCAAAGAAAATGATCTCTTGAAAAGAAATACAACCAAACAGGTTATGATGATGGATTTAGATTATGGAATTAGTGACTGAATAGCACAGCTGCAATCAAACATAATGGCCATATTGGGTTAAACATCTAAGAAACCAAAGACAGCTGAATAACTAATCTACTATTGTATCCAAATCTACAGTATTGGAACTTCTCAATTCTTAATTCTTGATATTTGATGACCTTATCTTCTGAAGATAACAGATAACAAACTAAAACAGACATGCCTGAGACAATTCTTACCATGATAGTGAAAGATTTGCAACTCCCCACCCTAACGTGTCACACCATCCTGTGCATACACCGGAGGCCACAATGACTATCCTGTCATCTCCAACTAGTGAAATGATACGCAGGAGCAGCTCCATGGGAAGGTCTTTCCAATTTGTGAAGCTGGTTTCATTGCCAGCATCCTGAGGCTGTCGACTCCGATCACCTCCAGAAACCATAAGAGTATTGAACGAATTGTTCCATTCCCCACTCGGTGGCTGTGCACTATCCATTTTAATATTATCTGAGTGCAGAGCCAGTCCTTTTCTGAGAACCGAAAACGCAACTTAACCTGCAATCATTAGAATACTAATGAATAGACCTACACTGAACTTATATCATAGAAACATTTACAAACTAAAAAGTCCGTGCACAGCTGTACTTAGCAATGACTAGTCTTATATGCTTGCACAATATTTGCAACAAGATGTAGTATGCACAGGAGATCATAGTAAAATTCCCAACTCTGAAATCCATGGAACACGAACATCATTTCATTGATAAGGTGGCAATTATCGCATACCTACTGCACAAACCAAAAAGGAACATCGCAAGCACACAGATGCAGGTTTGCAGCACTACAGGTTAAGGACACGATAAAGAATCTAAACATCTAAGTGTGTGTTCGTCGCAATCAGCAATCTTTTTCTTCTTTATAGATGGATTTGTACTGTAATAGCCAAACTACTTAGTTGGGAAAAAGTATGAAACGCATCGAGTAAAATGTGGAAGCCGCAAGTATAAAGGCAGCACAAGCTATGCTAGGTGCCGAACATTTCTTTTTTGGTAAAGCACCGAAATTTCCGGCAAAAACATCGGAGGCGTGCTTTACAACGCAAAGCTCAACAAACCAGCATAGCAAACCAACGTTCGGATGAATCGAGAGGAATGGGGAAGTAAATCCTCCATAGGCTATCTCGACTCATTCGTCCTTTAATAGCGCTACAGTCAAAAGTTTCGGTATCTATTCGACATCTTCTGACCCAAAAGAGAATTTTTTCTACAAATGGTTTCCAGAAAAGAGGATGTGCATCTAGACAACCCAAAATATGTCTCCCGTGCTTGATTTTGGATCTCTTGTACCTATTTTAAGTTTAGGTAACCATATTGTTGGCAGTCTAAATCCAAAATCTTTGGGATGGGATGAATGGTGACAAATCCGGCGCAGCATGCATCTACTCATTAAAGGGACCCACATCCACTGCAAGTATTGGGATGAAAGGAATATCCGAGAAAACAACTACAGATCACCCGCGCGTTGCAGTAGCTTTCGCGCGCAGCCACAGAAAAGACGACGATACTACGGGTGAAAAGGCCCGAAGATTCAACAAGGAACCCTAGGAACCACAAAAAACCTAGCCTCAGAAGGCGATCTCGGTATCAGAAGCAGGCCAGCGCGCGCAGGAATCCCGAATCAAAACCAAGCGATCTGAGCTCCCATCCTATCCAGGAGAGAGAAAAAGACGCGAGCTTTCTGCTCACCTAGTAGTCCGAGAAGCGAAGCAACGCTTGTGCCCAAGTCTCCCCAAATCGCGGCGGAGAAGATAGTTTTTAGCCGCAGTTGTGAACTGCGACTGCCTTGGGACGGAGGAGGACGGGGGTGCTAAATAGCAAGCGCAGCGCACGACACGCGACGGGAGGCTCGAGGAGGCGGGACGGGGGTTACGTGGCGGGCGGGTGGCGGGGCCGGGCACGTGTGCGGTGGCATCGGCTACTCGGCTGGGGACCGGGACCGAGATTTTTATCCCGCTTGTTTGCGCTTCTCGCCATCTCCGGATGCGGGGACGGGAAAACGGGAGGAGCGCGCCGTCCGGACCCGCAGCCGCGCTACCTGGTCTGGAGGAAACGTCTGGAAGGGCTCGCTTACTCTGCGGGCTGGCCGTTGGTTTTGAGCCTTTGGGCCGGGCTCGGGCCCGGCTCAGAATGGAGAAAGGGTCATGCCATGGCTGGCCTGGTTCAACCGCCGGTTAACCACACAGTTAGCGGATCGACAGAGAATATGATCTTGGTATCTTCTATCATTTTGTTTCTACTGGATGAGTACCCGTGCGTTGGGACGGAAATAATAAACTTGATTCAAACTTTTACTTGTCAGCGACTTAAAAACTACAAAATTAATGCAAATATCTGACTTGTCATACCAAATTCATGTTATTATGACAAGCACAACATAAAAATGATGCATACATGCCTCAACAATATTTAATAAAAAGAAAAGATATATTATACCTTCAACTTTATTAAACGAATGATTATATAAGCCTACATGAACAAACTTGATGTCAAAGGGCCCGTTCGCTTCGCTGAAAAAACAAGCCAAAACACTGTTCCGGCTGATTTGTTGTGAGAGAAAAACACTGTTCCGGCTGAAAAAACAAGCTGAAAAAGACGGATTATAAGAGAAGCGATCAGAGCCAAAGTACTAATTGTCAGCTAAAAACAATAAATGATTTCAGATTACATACCATCTATATCAAAGCTAACTAAACACAAAACCAAAGCATCATTGACAATCTTGTCACACGATTTGCTAAAATGAATCATTCATCATAGTCTAATGATCAATCCATTAGTCTTCTACACATGGGTAGATAATGTTTTCCCGGTTGTTAAAATCCACTACCAATCCATGAATAGGTGAGCTACCCTTGCAGCTTTGTCACAACACAGATGCCCTCTGAACATCGGTTGATAAACACATGAAAGAAAAGAATAAAAAAAGTCAGGGAAGTAGAAAGAAAAATGACTGAACTGAAACAGAGAAGGTAAACTGCAGCAGGTTAAGGAGGTTTTCTCTATCCTTTCAGTTGGATTTCGGAGCCAATTGGCCATCCTTGCAGCCTGTCGAAAGGCAAGAGAAGATTCAATAAAAACACAGTAAATGAAAAACATCTTGGTGGCACTCAGCGCTTACACTAAGAATGCAACTACTACCAGTAGGGTCTGTCAGGATCCAATCAACTAAAAGCATCGCTTATGTCTGCTTGGTAACATCATTCCGTACTACGTCCACAAGCATGATTCATTCGTAATGGGAAAACAGGAACTATTGTCGGTTCGTCCACACCTTTCAGTTCTTGAGTTCGGTAGAGATTCACGCTTACGTGATTGAGCTGGCATGGGGCAGGGATGGAGTTTAAGGAATCGACGTCGGCCAAGAAATCTAGCGAGCGACAGTTCTGAGACGTCTCACATGATGTAGAGAGGCTTCGATATTCGGCGAAGACTCTGGGCGGGATATTTGGGAAGCCAAAGACCCTGCTGCCTGCTGCCGCATCCCATCCTCTCCAGGCGATCGACAACGTCCACTGTGACGATGACACGGACGTCCTGGAAGACCAAACCATGTGCGCTATTGATATGATGATGACGATTGGGTGACGATGATGCACATGTCAAGAAAAATTAGAATTAAATAGACCGATTTGCATGACTGCATGACTATAGCCAATCATCCTATTACTAAGATCGACCACGCATTCACGTCCAGTGATTAATCAGTTGGCCACGTACATTGAAATGTCTCATCTCAGTCCCAGAGGAAGATGATGTCGTCGCCTTTGCAGTCAAAGAAGGTGATGTGCTGCTGAAGCACGGTCATGCCGCGGAGGTAGTACCAATGGGGTCCACCGTCCATCGCCTCTAGAGCTCTCGCGAGATCTGTAGGGGAACAAAAAAAACTCAATGCCACAACAATCATCGTATAGGCAATAGAGAAGTGAAGGATGCAGATAGATCAAGATGCGTACATGGCTTGGGGAGCTATTGTTGCATATTGGGGTTGAGCCTCCGCTCCCTCTGGTGACCGACATGTTGTTTGCCTCCGTGAAGGGTCCGGTGGCGGTGACGAGAATGATGACATGCTCATTCGTAGGCTGAAGATCAGCCGCCCAACCCATAGGATCTACCGCTGGATCAGGAGGCATCGGGCAAGGGCATGCCGATGTCACGGGGGAGAGACGATGTGAGGTCGAGGCTCACCGGGCACGAGGAGCAAGGGTGCCAGGCGAAGCGATGCCACGGGGAGAGATGACGCGAGGCTGAGCTAAGGAACATAGATGGTGTGTGGGCATCGGTGCTGTCGTTGATTTAGTGACGTGGGATCGTGGGAAGGCGTGGGAGCGGATGACCTGGGTCGCAAGAGATACAGAGCGGTTCATTTTTCCCCCAAAGGCGGCGCGAGCAAGCGCTCCATTTTTTTCCCCAAAGGCGGTGATTAGGGAGTGTTTTTTCCTGAGCGACGCGATTAGCGTGGCTAAGCGGTGATTAACGAGGAAAAAATGATGACATTTGGGTCTTTTAGTTGTAGAGATTTATACGTTTAACCTATGTCCATCTTCTGTGAAATCTTAAACTTAAATTTTATGGTATTACGTAAATGGTTAAATTTTTTTATCATTGAGCATATGATGTTTGTGTTACGCGCAAGATAGTTTGGAGAGGTGTGCCGGCGTGCACGCGCGGTGGTGGAGCACGGTGGCGCCGTCTCGCAACAGAGAGCACAGGAGGAAGACGATAGAAGGGAAGACAAAATGGTTTTTGTTATTTCTTAGCTGTCCGCCCATCCACCCACACAGCTATATAATTTAGTTCACAACATAGCAAATGGTTGCATTGAGTGACAACCTAGGTGGATTAATGTGTTTCAATATGAGATACATAGGTGATTAGTCCACATGTACACTTGTGTGAGCAACACATGCTATGGAGGTGTATTGGCTTGGATATGTTGCAAAGCTCACACATGTGACGAAGGAGCTCATTGCATATGAGACATGACATTGAGTCATGTGACTAAGGTGGAGAAGATTAAGACAAGACTTAGCTTGATGGACCGGTTGCAAGTGTGAACGCCAAGTTGAGTGATGACTTGGCACCGATGGACCGATGCAACTGTGAAGAGCAAGTGAAGTCAAGATCGATGAACCAACATGGTCACGTGATGATATAAATTGGATCATATCATTGTTGATTGTGTTGGTACATGCGTTGCATCAACGATGGAGGAGATGGAATGAAATGCGCAAGGCAAAGGTATAACCTATAGGGTATTTCATTTCACCGGTCATAGGTGTGTAGAAAAGTTTATGACCGGATTTAGGATAGATGGCCGCACTATCAAGAGGTGCAAACTTGTTTGCATATCGGTTATCTAGTGCCACTCTAGTGATCTAACTTTGTATCATTGCTAGGATCGAGTGGTGTGGTGAATTGAGTGACTAATCCTTTGGGAAATATCTGTGAAAAGCTAACATGTATGCACAAGATGGTGATCACTTGGTAGTGTTGGCACATTTGCAAAGGAGAAGGTGTTGGAGTTGTTTTCGATCAATTTGGAGTTGAAAAGGCGAAGAAAAGGGCAAGGTTTTGGTTGTTCGGGGGGCGAAAGTTGCAACATAACTTGTGGCCAACTTATAGCCATTGTAGAGGGTGGCACCGCCCTTTTTGGTGTGCACCGGACAGGGCACGGCCACCCCCGAGCGGTGCCCCCACCACCCTAGGGCGGTGCTAGGGGCTGCAGCGACACACATTCATATTTTGGGTATAACTCTTAGTTTCAAACTCTGATTTCGATGATCTAGGACTTTTTGGAAAGCTAACGAGTAGCTCTACAAGCTTGAAGTGGTGGAAATCAAGTTTGAGCTGAAGAGGGCACTGCCATGGTCACTGGACTATCTAGTGCCTGGCATCACCATATTTTTCTAGGGAGGGGCAAAAACTCATTTTGGGTGCCACGGGGGCACCACCACCCCTAGGGCGGTGCACCACCACCCTTGTCCGATGCCCACTTGTACAATAGCTAGTTTGAAATAGCCATTGCAATTCGACCGTTGGGGCACTGCCTCCCTATGTCCGGTGCCCACACGTTGCTATCTGGTGACCGCGCAGAAATGTGCTCCAAGGCTCCAACGGCTCTATTTGACTTGAGGGCTATAAATAGAGGTGGAGCTCGGGCTTGGCTGAGGTTGAGCACCTTGGGAATGTGTTGCCCATGTGTGTGCTTAGTTTGAGAGCTCTCTAACTCACTTGTGCTTGCAATAGTGCTATCCAATTGCAAAGTGAGTGATTTCTAGTGCGTTGCATTGAGTGACACTAGATGATCGAGTTGCAAGCCGGTGATGTTTGTTACTCTTGGAGGTTGCCACCTCTTATATGGCTTAGTGGTGTGATCTCCGTCAAAGCACGCAAGGAAGCTTGTGCGGTGCTCCAGAGAAGATTGTTAGGGGTGTTGTGCTCGCCCTGCGGGAGCCACGAAGAGCAACTCTAGTAGAGCGAGACGCGAAGGATGTCGAGTGGTACGGCCATGTCAAGTGCTAGAACTTATGGTAAGCACTTCATGTAGGAGAGTGTGACTTGTGGGTCACCACTAGCAAGAGGACCGGCAGCAACCTTGGAGCTTGTCTCAACGGGGACTAGCTTGGTGGCAACCAAGTGAACCTTGGGATAAAAATCATCGTGTCATCCTTGTCTTCCCGTTGGTTTGCATTCTCCTTTATACAAGCTTGTATTTACTTTTTATACATTGTGCTTGTATAGTTGCTCTTGTAATTAGTTAGCTTATGGAGCTTGCTAGTTACCTTCTTGCTTGTGGAGCATAGAAGTACCTCCCCTTACGTGACTAATTCGGTTTGAGTAACCTTGTTAGTCACATTGCTTAGTTTGTGTTGTTAAGTAATTTGCGCTCTATAATTTGGCTTATGTAGCCTTGTTATTGAGCATTGCTAGTGAGCTTAAGTAGCTTTATGCTTTTGCTTACTAGCATGTGTAGGAGCTCCTTAGTTACCAAAGTACTAGTGCATAGGTTTGTGTGGCCTTGCTCTAGAATTGTTTAGGTGAGCTCTAGCTAGCCCGACACCTTTATTGCCTAATTAGGATCTTTGTAAGGTGCTTGAGAACTTAGATAGAGAGTTGTAGTCTTGGCTAGACCGATAGTTTTAATTCCATATTTGTTTCGGTTAGCCGGGACGATTATTTTTTAGAAAGGACTATTCACCCCTCCTCTAGTCCACCATCTCGACCCTAAAAGTGGTATCGGAGCTAGGTCTCTTATTTGTGGTATTTACTGACCCGAGAGGATGGCGGCTTATGGGCTAGATATTGATTGTCCACATATTTTTTATAGCATACACTTTGCACAGTGGAAAAATTGGATGGTGTGCAATTTTAAGTTTATTTGCCCTTAAATGGGGTGAATGGTAGATGTAGTATTTTCTCATGTGTTGGATGAAGATAATCTAACTCAAGCATAAGAGAAATGCCTAGATCTCGACGCCCAAGCTATTGACATTATGTATAGATCTTTGGATGATAGCATTTTCAGAGAGATCATTGACATGAAGACCGCCCATGAGATTTGGAGTTATCTTAATGAGAAGTATAGGACGGTCTCCGATGATGATGATGAGCCCAAGGAGAAGGTGCGTGAGTGTGTTGAGCATGACCACAATTTGGTGATTGTGGAAGATTGCTCCACCTTATGGTCAAGTGATGATGATCATACCACAAGATCACTTGACAAGAATGATGATGATGCCACAAGTGATGCTAATGATGATGCTACTGTATGCACACTTGATGATGATGATGGTGGTGGTGGATCATGCTTGGGCTATGAGAGCGATGTGTCTACAAGCTCATCCACTACATCACATTGCTTCATATCACAAGGTGACAATAAGGTATCTAATGCAAATATGATTGATCTTGATTTATATGAGGAGCTTCTAGATAGATATGGTTAGAACACATGTGAACAACAAAAGCATCTACTTTATGTTACTACTTGCTCACATGAGGAGCTAAAATTGACTCATGAGAAACTTAGTGTTGCTCATGACAACTTGGTACAAGACCATGCTTTTCTCACTAAGGAGCTTTTAAATGAAAAATCTAAAACTAGTGAGAGCTCATCACATGAATCAAATGATTAATCATATATTATTGCTAACCCTTGTGATGTAGGCAAGAAGCATGTATCCACCTCTTGTGATAATTTATTATCTATGCCATGTTCTTCACATATAGATGTTTGTTCTACTTCTATGTCTTGTGAGACTAACCTTTTAAAGGACAATGAGCTCAAAAGTGAAGTGAAAAAAATTGAGCAATAAGTTAGAGAGATGCTACAACACCAAAATCACCTTTGAGCATATGTTGAAGACTAAAAAAACTTTGGTGACAAAAGTGACGTTGGCTTCAAGACCAGCAAAGTCAATTATCAAGAAAGCCGCAATGACATGAATGGCATTGGCTTCAACAAGAGCAAGATCAAGGGCAAGAGATGGGGTAAGAGAAGATATGAAAGAGAGATGAAGAAGCAAGAACAAGAGAAGCTCTCTCATTTTATATGATTCAAATGCCATAAAGTGGAACATCTTGCAAATGGTTGCCCCCCAATGAAGAAAAGATCAAGTTGAAGAAAGAAGAAGAGAGGCTCAAGCATGTCAAGTGCTTCAAGTGTCGCACATGGGGTCATCTTATCTCTATGTGCCCAACCAAGCAAGTGGTGAAGCAACAAGAAGAGCCTCAAACAAAGCCACAAGTTGAGCAAGAAGAGAAGCTCCAAGTTCAAATCAAGATCAACCATAAAGATGGTGGTGATTTGATGATAAAGAAGAAGAAAACAAGAAGAGGTGGAAAAGCAAGAGAAAGAGCAATGCATCCAAGAATGAATCAAGATGCAAAGCAAGTAAGCAAGAACAAAGAAGAAAAGATGAAGAAGATTGCTCACATAAGATGTTATTGTTGTAACACATTGGGTCAACTAGCTTCGGGTTGCCCAAATAAGCTTGAGAAGAAGGCTCAAGCAAACAAGGAGAAGCAAAGCAATGAGAAGCACAACATGAGCAAGGAAGAAGAGGCTCAAGTAAAGAGAAAGTGCTACTCATACCAGGAAAGGGGACACATGGCTCATTCATGTCCCCTAGGTAATACTCCTAAGCCTATTTCAATTAGTGATGATTCTATGCTTAGAAATGATGGCAATGGTACCTTATTGGTTGCAATTGCAAAACATCCCGCTATCCATACTAAGGCAATACCTAAGTATGTTGCACCTAACTTGAGAGGACCCAAACTAGTTTGGGTACCATCAAAAAGTGAATGATTGTTTGTAGGTACCGTTGGCATTGGAGGCTTGGTTCAAGTGGTATTCATTGTGTTGATAATGTGATTGAGCCTAGTATTGACAAGTGATGATATTCATCCCAATGCCAAGTCAAGATAAGTGAAGTCCAAATGTGCTATAACATACAAGTGCAATATTTAGTTGTAGATGATTTATTGGCTATAATTGGTGGCTTGTAAATATGTGAGTTGAAACTTGCTATAGATGATCATGAGCTAACCAAGGTATATCTCTAGTTGATCTAATTCATTTAGGTGCATATGAATTGATTGAATTGGAAAAATATGCATATATTGCTTACTATGAGATGATTGAATAGATTAAATGATTAGTAATCAAATTTGAGTTGGTTTGAATGGATAAGTTCATGAGATGACATTTAGTAAGTGAATTGAATGGATTTATGTCTTGTGAAAGTATTCAAACAAGTTAGTTTCAAGTTTGATTCATATTTGTTGAAGAATAGCTCAAGTATTGAAATCTGTCCATTATTAAAAATCTGAGCTAGCTGAGATCAAGTCTGAGTTTGAGTGACCAAATATTATTGGATTGACATAAAAATTGGTGTACATGCTCTAGACTTATGGTATTAGATTCTGTGTATATTTCATGAGAATTGGACAATAAATGCTACAGCTTTGAAGTAGATCTTGTCAGCTATAGTGCAGCAGTTTTCAGCATATAGCAGTGGTAGAAGAATTGAAATCTGGTAGCAATCTAGAAGTAAAATGAAGCCCAAATTTTTACAGATGCTAGATGACTTAGTAAATCACATCTTCACCAAATTTTGTGGTATTTGGGTATGTACATTGAGAGATATGTATTTTTCTTTAAAGCGTACAAAATCTGCCAGAAAAGTGACAATTATTGGATTGATCAAGAGTCACTTTAATTGAAAGGTCCTCAAGTTGGAATCTTGTTTATAAGTGTTTGAGGTACCTAAGTTTGGTTTCGAGATGATCTAGAAGCATGACAAGCAAAGAGTATAAGGCCATTTGATTGTGGAGTTTATTTGGCACACATTTAGTACTCAAATTTGAAGATCAAGATCAAACTCAAGATGAAGATAAAGTTTAAGTTCTATAGATTGTTAGAGATCATTTGATAGAAAGAAAATGACTTAAACAAGTAGAAAGAAAAGGACTTAAAGAAAGATTCAAAATTATTCATCAAAGTTAAGTCCATCACTTGGATCAATCAAATAAAGTTAATGCAAGTGAGTATCAAGAATGGTTCTTTGGAAAGAGGTCACTTCTCCCTAGTGTAGTGGCTTGCCGCCTATATGTAGGTAAACCAAGTGTGGTACTTGGAAGGCTAACATAGAAGTGGTGATCCGAGGGACATTTGAGATGCTTAGTTGAGCAACCAAAAGGGTTAATCAAGAAAGGCAAGCAACACCCAAAAAAGAGCAATTCATGAATATTCAAGTGGTATTCTCATGCAAGCAATGATCAAGAGATGAAGCAAGCCAACCACAACTCAAGATGGTACACTTGATCATTAGTGGTTCTTATTTCATATGGGTGAAGAATGGAATTCAAATATGAATATTGGTCTTCATCAAACTATAAATTGGACTTCACATTGCTATTGAAGAAACGTATTGGAATCTATGTGACTATCCTCTTCGCCAACATAGCAAAGGTATCATTGTAATATGCATAATTATTTCATCCCTTACTAGTATGCGGTTAGTGCATATAGTACATGATTAATAGGATCATGCATGACAAATGAAAATTATTTAAAATTCATAGTCTATCACTATTGCTTGAATGATTAGTTGAATCTAGTGGTAGTGTATGTGTTTGTTCATGAGCTAGTGAACCCAAGTACTTGATTTAATTTGAATAGCCATTGAGTGACAAGTATAACCTTGATAAGATAACTTCCAAATGAGTGTGAAGAAACTTAGAGAGGGTTCAAACCAGACTTGGAAGCTTAGGCAAATCAATTTAGTTCAAGTCATACTAGAAGCTCATGATAGTGACAAGAGTAGAAGCATGAGACAACAATGCAAATGGATATCTAGTTTGGTTGTTTCAAGTGGCACCTAGACTCAATTGATTTCTCAAGTGGTATTCACAAGTGGTGTCTAGTGATATCCTACAAGTGGTACTCATGAAGATAGAAAATGTTTAAGAAATAGTTCTTATTGACAAATCCAACAAGTGGTTCCATAATTGCAAATTCTTTCAAGTAGTATTATATTTCTACATGTGGTATCAATTATACAAGATGGTGGTTCCACAAGTGATCCTCAACTTTAAGTGATCATCAAAGTGAAGCAACTTCCCTCATATACAAGAGCTCAAGATTATCAAGTGGATGACCCATGCTATGACATAGGGGGAGGTGCCCCACCAATTGGTATCAAGGTCAAAGATCCTATATGTGGTATCTAAAGAGCTATACAAGTGGTGTAATTCCAATATTTTGGAAGTGTCCATAAAAAATGCAAGATTCAAGCCTCAACCATCTACCCTAATGCAAGCCTTTGCATCAATGAGAAGCACACCTTTTATAGAAATTGATGACAAAGGGGGAAAGATTGTACAAAGATATAAAAACTTTAGGAGAGATTGAGATAAAGATATTACAATTGGGGTTTTGAACATGGACAATGGACAAAGAGGGAGCAACATTGAAGAATAAAGAAGGATAAAATTTTTTGGACAAGAGAAGCACACAAGTAGGGGGAGCAAGCTCATGAACTTTGATTGATTGCATTTAATATGTGCATATTCATGTGTTTGCTTGCATTACATTAGTTTTTAATTTCGATATGCATGCTTGTGTAGTGTATGCTAGTTATAGAACTTGAATGATGAAATAATAACTAGCATGCATAGGATGGTAGCTAGATTTGTGTTTTTACAAGTGGTACTAGAACCTTACTTATAATGTTGATCTCACGAGGTTTCTAGTGTTTTTGTTGTCTAGCTACTCATGGTGCTAAGGATGAACTTAAAGGTGCAACTCCGATTGGTATCACGCTTCAAAGGTTTATTCTATACTCCTTAGCATCATTTGGTAGTAATTACTCTCACACAATTCCAATCTATACATATGTGCAAGCTTTCAAATCCAAACTCTTAGCACATATGTAGAGGGAGTTAATGCTACCAATTTGGGTTTATATAACTTGTCCATATCCTTTACACATGGTAAAATTGCTTAGGCAAACAACATGAATCCATTTGAGCTTAATTTCCATATCTTTGTAGAATTATCATCAATTACCAAAAAGGAAGAGATTGAAAGGTCCCTAATTTGGTTTTGGTAATTGAGTGACAACCTAGGTGGATTAATGTGTTTCAATATAAGATACATAGGTGATTAGTCCACATATACACTTGTGTGAGCAACACATGCCATGGAGGTGTATTGGCTTGGATATGTTGCAAAGCTCACACATGTGATGAAGGAGCTCATTGCATATGAGACATGACATTGAGTCATGTGACTAAGGTGGAGAAGATTAAGACAAGACTTAGCTTGATGGACCGGTTGCAAGTGTGAACGGCAAGTTGAGTGATGACTTGGCGCCGATGGACCGATGCAACTGTGAAGAGCAAGTGAAGTCAAGATCGATGAACCAATATGGTCACGTGATGATATAAAGTGGATCATATCATTGTTGATTGTGTTGGTACATGCGTTGCATCAATGATGGAGGAGATGGAATGAAATGCGCAAGGTAAAGGTATAACCTATAGGGTATTTCATTTCACCGGTGATAGGTGTGTAGAGAAGTTTATGACCGAGTTTAGGATAGATGGCCGCACTATCAAGAGGGGCAAACTTATTTGTATATCGGTCATCTAGTGCCACTCTAGTGATCTAACTTTGCATCATTGCTAGGACCGAGTGGTGTGGTGAATTGAGTGACTAATCCTTTGGGAAATGTTTGTGAAAAGCTAACATGCATGCACAAGATGATGATCACTTGGTGGTGCTGGCACATTTGCAAAGGAGAAGGTGTTGGAGTTGTTTTCGATCAATTCAGAGTTGAAAAGGCGAAGAAAAGGGCAAGGTTTTGGTTGTCCGGGGGTTAGAAGTTGCAACATAACTTGTGGCCAACTTACAGCCATTGTAGAGGGTGGCACCACCCTTTTTGGTGTGCACTGGACAGGGCACCGCCACCCCCGAGCGGTGCACCATCACCCTAGGGCGGTGCCAGGGGCTGCAGCGACACCCATTCATATTTCGGGTATAACTCTTAGTTTCAAACTCCAATTTTGATGATCTAGGACTTTTTGGAAAGCTAACGAGTAGCTCTACAAGATTGAAGTGGTGGAAATCAAGTTTGAGCTGAAGGGGGCACCAACATGGTCCCTGGACTGTCCAGTGCTTGGCACCACCATATTTTTCCAAAGAGGGGCAAAAACTCGTTTTGGGTGCCGCGGGGGCACCGCGACCCCTTGGGCGGTGCACCGCCACCCCTTGTCTGGTGCCCACTTGATCAATGGCTAGTTTGAAATACCCATTGCAATTTGACCATTGGGGCACCGCTACCCTATGTCCGGTGCCCACACATTGCTGTTCGGTGACCGCGTAGAAATATTTTCCAAGGCTCCAACGGCTCTATTTGACTTGGGGCTATAAATAGAGGTGGAGCTCAAACTTGGCTGAGGTTGAGCACATTAGGAATGTGTTGCCCTTGTGTGTGCTTGGTTTGAGAGCCCTCTAACTAACTTGTGCTTGCAAGAGTGCTATCCAATGGCGAAGTGAGCGATTTCTAGTGTGTTGCATTGAGTGATTGCATCGAGTGGCACTAGGTGATCGAGTTGCAAACCAGTGGTGCTTGTTACTCTTGGAGGTTGACATCTCCTAGATGGCTTGGTGGTGTGATCTTCGTCGAAGCACGCATGGAAGCTTGTGCGGTGCTCCGGAGAAGATTGTGAGGGGTGTTGTGCTCGCCCTGTGGGAGCCATGAAGAACAACTCTAGTAGAGCGAGACATGAAGGGCAACGAGTGGTCCGGCCGTGTCAAGTGCTAGAGCTTGTGGTAAGCACTCCATGTAGGAGAGTGTGACTTGCGGGTCACCACTAGCAAGAGGACCAGCGGCAACCTTGGAGCTTGTCTCAACATGGACTAGCTTGGTGGCAACCAAGTGAACCTCGAGATAAAAATCATCGTGTTATCCTTATCTTCCCGTTGGTTTGCATTCCCCTTTACACAAGCTTGTATTTACTTTTTATACATTATGCTTGTATAGTTGCTCTTGTAATTAGTTAGCTTGTGTAGCTTGCTAGTTACCTTCTTGCTTGTGTAGCATAGAAGTAGCTCCCCTTACGTGACTAATTTGGTTTGAGTAACCTTGTTAGTCACATTGCTTAGTTTGTGTAGCTAAGTAATTTACTCTCTATAATTTGTCTTGTGTAGCCTTGTTATTGAGCATTGCTAGTGACCTTAGGTGGCTTTATGTTTTTGCTTACTAGCATGTGTAGGAGCTCCCCGGTTACCAAAGTACTTGTGTGAAAGTGCATTTACCCCCTATGTGGGTTTTGATGTATTGATGACATCCAAATTAGGGACTAATATGATCTTAATGAGATATGTTGTAGCAATTAGTCCCATGAAAGATTTAAAGAGTTGATAAAGATGAAATGGTGTTCTTGAAGTTGAAAAGGCGTTGAACTCAAAGTGGATCTTCAAGTTTACTTTTTATGCTTTCGAGTTTAGGTATGTTGTACTATATAGAAGGATGCAAACTTAATTGGCCTAAGGAACATAGAGTGCTCATGTATAAAATTAAAATCAAAGAGAGACACTCTAGCACTTCACGAGCACCTAGAATAGTTTTTGGTGACTTTTGATGTCGAAAGTCCCGACGTAAGCCGAAACTCCTAACCGTCAGAAGTCATGACTCACGCCGGAAGTCCTGACGCCTAGTCACTTAGCCTGCGTGGTGACTACGGCCGTCAAAAGTCCTGACGTGAGTTGGAACTCCCGACAGTCGGAAGTCCCAACCCAAGTTGGGAGTCCCGACACCTGGACTTAGCTGGCTGTCTGACTGTGCCCGTCGAAAGTCCCGATGTATGTCAAAAGTCCTAACTCAGGTCAGGACCCCTGTCGGTGTTTTGAATAAACACCAACTAGTAAATTTATATTTATTGCGCGTTAGGCCCGGATGGTGTGCCAAAGGACACAAGTTTTATACTAGTTTGGGCATAATGTCCCTACGTCCAGTTTGCTGCTGCTCGTGTTATTAGCACTGAAAAAGGTTCATAGTAGGGGGTATAAATGGCCGAGAGAGGGATAGGTCCCAAGTCTCTGATGGAAAGGTCGAAAGGATGCCAAGAGCTCGGTTGCTGCTCAATTGTGTGTTATGTGATGCGTGGTGTGTAGGATTGATCTATCCCTTTAGTGGGGTGCCCTGCCCTCTCTTTTATAGACAAGGGGGAGCAGGGATTATAGATGGGAGAAAGAGGAAAAAACCAGAGATAGAGAAGGTCCTTCGAAGATGGTGCCGGGTCTTCCTTTTCCCTTGAGCCTGCCCTATTGACATGGCAGATGGTGCCAGGGATAGCACGTTCGTCGATCCTGATAGGGCCATGCTCTGGCTTCTTTCAGCAAGTGGTCGCATCCCATCCTACTCTGATAGATGGTGCGGCGTGCCAGGGTGCCCAGCCATGACCCTACGGGGAGCAGACAGGGAAGTGACCATATGTCTGTTACTATAGATGATGTGAGTTCCCTCCTGGATTATAGTGGTTATCGTATGCTTATATCAGGGTCCACATCCGAGGGCTTATGGAGGCACTCATAACACTATAAGACAAAAGTCAACGCCTACAACACTGTTCGGGCTCTGTTATGCCTAGAAGGGCTTAAAGTGCCTATCCCATCCTATCCTGACGGTACTTTCCTATAGGCGTGCAGGGCATGGTCCTCGGTATTGCGGTTGACTTAAGTGTCCTATCTTACCCTATGCTCATCATTATGGAGGAGCAGGGTGCAGATGTTGGGCAAGGCGGAGCCAGCCCTAGGACATCGGGCGAGGCAGAGCCAGCCCTAGGATGTCGGGTGAGGCGGAGCCAGCCCTCGGATGTCGGGCAAGACGGAGCCTGCCCTCGAACATCGAGCAAGGCAGAGCCTACCCTCAGACGTTGGGCGAGGGGAGCCAGCCCTTAGCCATCGGGCGAGGCAGAGCCAGCCCTCAGCCATCAGGCGAGGCGAAGCCAGTCCCCAGTTGTCAGGCGAGGCGGAGTCTATCGTAGAACCATCCAATTTATAAGAGCACAAGTACAATGGTAGCCCGTAAGCGGTCGCACTGTCATACTTGAGCCTATATAAACCCGGTAGTCCGTCGAGTACCACGACGGGTCTCGATAAATGATCCACAAACAACCAAGATCGTACATGATTCAACGTATATGTCACATATTACATAAAGTTCACAGATATATTTTCATCATCAGAGTACAAAATAAAGTTATTACAAACCAAGTTCGATAGAGTAGTAATAGCAGAAGCAAATTAAGTTTGGAAACTAGCATTTGTCACATAGTTCAAATACAGTGCCAGCATGGGATCACAATCCACAAAAGCATAATAGAGGGATTATTAAAGAGGTCTGCCCGAGGCTTACTCCTCATCCACAGCGGGATAGAAGCAATTCTTGCAATATCCATGATATACTATGCCATCTGCAGCAATGAGAATAAAACCCTGAGTATGAAAAGGTACTCAGCTAGACTTACCCGCCATGAACCAAAAATAAATTGACTCCAAGGATTATGCAAGGCTTTATAAGTGGAGGTAGCTTGACAATATTTTGCATAAAAAGTGATTAACTCAGTTATACAATCATAATTCTATCATTAAGTTAATTATAACTATCTCTAGATTAGCAACTATCATGTGCCAAACATGTGATACATCATTTTAAAAGCATACAATAGTAACCATAGTAGGTATAGTAATTCCATGTTTATCCGAACCATCACATTCCATAATACAATTACTACGATGTTGGGACTAGCCAAGTTTCTCACTATCCAGGAGAGACGGCGATTCGAATCAATTTCAATCAGCTAGAAATTTATTTCTAACACAAACCCAGGCATACCAGATCAACGGTCACCTTAGGTCACCTTTGGTACAACTTAAGTACACATTTCGCGGGTTTGCCCAGCGCCGCACAATCAGGGACAACTAGATGCCAGGACGATCAGGACTACCCTACCCTTGGGCTCATGCCTGGCTTCCCACACATCCTTACTACCATCCAGAGTGCGCACTCTTACAGAGTGGGACCCTGCTTGAGTTGAGCTACTCGGCTTCATAGTCGGAATGAGTTATCCGACCAGCTAAGTGATAGGCATACGTTCAATCTTATCAGAAGCACCAACAATGGTACGGTCCTTAACTAACACAGATGGAATCACATGAGTCAACCCACCATAGACTCCCCCCGGCCTTGATTTACATTACCCCATGGTTCTTTTCCACGATAGCAAATATAGCCAACCATGCTTCAGTATCCACCTATATCTCGTAGGTGACAGGAAATCACTCGACTTCTACCGGTCTAAGCATGGCTAAGCATATGTTCGATCCTAGACCTACATAGAGTTAAAGGTATATTTCTAGACAAGGAAATTATATGCATCAAGTAGTTCCAATTAACTCTTATAACATAATGCATAGACCGAACGGCATTGATATGTAGCAGAACGATCCGAAGGGGGTGATGAAAGATGTCACGAGCTAGTCAGATTCTTTCATCATGATTTGATGGTATCTGGAGTACGCATCAAGGAAGCAGAGGGTTTCACACCCCGAGGTAGAGTCAACTATTTGGTCTATGCACGACAAAGGAAACAGATCCTTTATTGAGACTCGTATAGTCAACACACATCCTCCATTTCCCATTCTTCTTTCATACAAGAACGGGATTGGCTAACCACTCTGGGTGGTATACTTCCTTGATGAACCCAGCTGCTAAAAGTTTTGCTATCTCTTCACCGATGTTCCTATGTTTCTCCTCATTGAAGCGACGCAGGCATGGCTTCATCGGCTTGGAGCCTAGGTGGATCTTCAAGGTATGCTTGGTGACTTCCCTTGGGATGCCTGGCATGTCCGAGGGTTTTCACGCAAAGATGTCTCTGTTAGCGCGGAGGAAGCTGACGAGTGCGCCTTCCTATTCAGAGGAAAGCGTGGCACCAACGCGCACCGTTTTACCCTTGGTGCTCCTGAGGTCTACGAGGACTTCTTTAGAGCCCTCTGCAGACTTGTATGATCCAGTCGACTTCTTGGCATCAGGCGCCTCTTTGGTGACTTCCTCCTTGAGGGTGGCGAGCTCTCCGAAGGCAACGATTGCTGCGGCGTGACCGCAGCACTCGACCTCACACTCATAGGCGCGTTGGAAGGTGCCGACGGTGATGACCCCATGGGGCTCGGTATTTTTAGCTTGAGGTATGTATAGTTGGGGACGGCCATGAACTTCGTGTAGCATGGATGTCCTAGGATGGCGTGGAAGGTTCCGAGGAACCCAACCACCTCGAAGGTGAGGGTTTGAGTCCTATAATTGAACTGATCCCTGAAGGTTATGGGTAGATCGATCTGCCCAAGTGGCATGGCCTGCTTCCCAGGCACGATGCCATGGAAAGGCGCTCGAGTTGGGCAGTGGCATGTTTGGTCGATGCCCATTTCATCGAGTGTCTTGGCATGCATGATGTTGAGGCTGCTGCCTCCATCCATCAGTACTTTGGTGAGCCGCTTTGGGCCAATGATCAGGTCAGCCATGAGTGGATATCTTCCCATATGTGGGATGCTCTCTGGATGGTTGGTTTGATCGAAGGTTATGGCGGACTCTGACCACCGGAGGAAGGGAGGTGTGGCCAGTTCGGCCGTGTAGACCTCACGGCGCGTGACCTTCTGACGATGTTTGGAGTCATAGGCCACTGATCCTCCGAAGATCATAAGGCAGCCATCCAATGTCGGAAATCCATTGTCCTTCTCCTCGGTGTTGTCTGTGGTGGGGGCAGGGTCCTTTCCATGCTCCCCTTTATTGGAGCCTTTGGACAAGAACCGCCGCATGAGGCTGCAGTCCTTGTGCAGATGCTTAACCAGGAAGGCATGGTTTGGGCATGGCCCCTTGAGTAATTTTTCAAAGTAGTTCGGAGTGCCCTCTGTGGGCTTCCGACCACCCTTGCGGTCAGCAGCGACCACGAGCGAGTCCTCGCGCCGTTGCTTCTTGTTCTTTCTTTTGGTGGAATGATTGAAGGTGCCTTTGCCGGTGCCCTCGTCCCACTTTGCCTTGCCCTCAAGATGATTGAAGATTGCTCTGACTGCCTCTTCTCCTGAGGCGTGGCTAGTGGTGATGTCTAGGAGTTCCTTGGTGGTTCGTGGGCCCTTGCATCCTAGCTTATGAACCAAATACTTGCAGGTAGTCTCAGATAGAAAGGCTCCTATAACATCGGCGTCGGTGACGTTAGGGAGCTCATTGCACTACCGAGAGAAGCACCGGATGTACCCATAGAGGGTCTCTCCGGCCTTCTGATGGTAGTTCTTGAGGTCCCATAGGTTCCCAAGGCGCTTGTATGTGACCTAGAAGTTCCCCACAAAGATCTCCTCCAGATCTGCCCAACTCTAGATCACGTTGGACGGCAGGTGTTCCAACCATGCTTGTGCCGAACCGACTAAGAATAGTGGAAGGTTGTGGATAATGAAGTCATCATTATCCACACCACTGGCTTGGTAGGCAAGCCGATAGTCTTTGAGCCAAAGTCCGGGGTTTGTCTCCCCAGAATACTTTGGGATATTGGTAGGTGGTGGGTAGCTTGGTAGGAAAGCAGCGTTGAGGATGTGCTAGCCGAAGGCCTAAGGGCCTGGTAGGCCAAGGCTTGGGCTCTGGTCCTCGCCACTGTCATAGCGTTCGCCGCGACGAGGATGATAGCCATGGTGGGCTCCTTCTCTCAGGTTGCCGTAGGTACATCTGCGGGCATCGAGAGTGCTACGTGCATCGTGGTTGTGGCTGAGACGCTGATGTACCGGGACCGCAGCACGCTGCCTACCGCCTTGTGGTGCCTGGTGGATTGACATATCCCTAGCAGGGCGCGCCGAGGTTGTGCGTTGGCTGGCATTGAGCTCGCATCATCGAGATAGTGAGCTCTCAGCCTACTGCGCCGCCGCATGCTCGAGTAACGTGCGAATCTCATGGTGGGCCTAATGATCCCCGGGCGTTGTGGCCTTTGGGAGGCCATGGAGCAAGGACGTCATGGCGGCGATGTTCTGGCTCACCCGGGCCAAGCGAGGAAGGGCTTCATCATCGGCGATGATCCTTCGGTTTACATCACGGGCCATGGCAAGTGCGCGCCCACTATCTTCGCAGCATTCGATCTCCCGATCGAGCTCTACACATTCCTGCACAAGCTGGAGTCTGGCTTCCTTGATCTCCTACTTTCGAGCTCTCAACTGCTCCACCCCCATGCAAGGTGGGGCCGCTATCTCCCCTTCGGTTTCATCACTGAGGTTGCCCACTGGGGTAGCCTCCTCCATGGGGATGCTTTCGATGTGTCTCTCAGGGGTACCCATCATGAAGCATTCCCGGGAGGGGTGATGGCTCCCCCTGCTGGAGTCAAAGCCAGAGGATGACCCTGGCTCCTCTATGAGGAGGTTATGGAGAGATTCCATGATGTGTTCGATCACCCCCATGAACTCATTGTTCATGAGCGATAGGACCATACGTCGTGCCACAAGGTGGCTAACGGTCGCCATAGTGTTACAGAGACTGAACGAAAGCGCTGTCGGGATGCTCCGTATGTGGTATTCTAGATAGACAGACCCTCCCCCGGAAAGCCGCTCCATGTCATTAGAGTTGGAAAGGGTGAGGCAGCATTGGTCCTCCCTGGACTACTGGGGTCCAAGGGAGACACCAAGCTGGTGCTCAAGCCTCTCGTGGTTGAGGCCGATGAGGGGAGAGATTGGATGGCGGCATGAGCTAATGCCAACTCTCCTCCTACCATGATGATGAAGTCTAGGTTCCCGAAACGCACATGTGCACCTAGGACCCAGCTGATTATGTGGCTAGCCATCTATGGCCTGATGTTAATGTCAGAATGCGCAAAGGTCCCCTACCTAGCGCGCCAACTATTGGTGTTTCGAATAAACATCAACTAGTAAATTTATATTTGTTGCACATTAGGCCCAGATGGTGTGCTAAAGGACACAAGGTTTATACTGATTCGAGTAGAATGTCCCTACATCCAGTTTGCTGTTGCTCGTATTATTAGCACTGAAAAAGGTTCGTAGTAGGGGGTACAAATGGTCGAGAGAGGGACATGGCCTAAGTCTCTGATGGAAAGGTCGACAGGATGCCACTGCTCAGCTGTGTGTTATGTGATGTGTGGTGTGTAGGATTGATCCGTACCCTTAGTGGAGTGCCCTACCTTCCCTTTTATAGACTAAGGGGGAGCAGGGATTACATATGGGAGAAAGAGGAAAAAACCAGAGATAGAGAAGGTCCTTCGAAGGTGCCGGATCTTCCTTTTCCCTTGAGCCTATCCTGTTGACATGGCAGATGGTGCCAGGGATAGCACATTCATCGATCCTGATAGGGCCATGCTCTGGCTTCATTTAGCAAGTCGTCACATCCCATCCTACTCCAGCGGACGGTGCGGCGTGCCAGGGTGTCGAGCTGTGACCCTACGGGAAGCAGACGGAGAAGTGACCATACGTACGTTACTATAGACGATGTGAGTTTCCTCCTGAATTGTAGTGGTTGTTGTATGCTTATGTCAGGGTCCGGGTCCAAGGGCTTATGGCGGCGCCCACAATACTATAAGACAAAAGTCGGCGCCTACAACACTGTTCGGGCTCTATCATCCCTGGAAGGGCTTAAAGCGCCCGTCCCGTCATATCCTAACGGTACTTTCCCACAAGCGCGCAGGGCATGGTCCTTGGTACTATAGTTGACTTGAGTGTCTTGTCTTACTCTGTGCTCATCATTATGGAGGAGAAGGGTGTAGACGTTGGGCGAGGCAGAGCCAGCCCTCAGACATCAGGTGAGGCGGCGCCAGCCCTCGAACATCAGGCAAGGCGAAGCCCACCCCTAGATGTTGGGCAAGGTGGAGCCTACCCTCGGACATCTGGTAAGGCAGGGCCTGCCCCAGGACATCAGGCAAGGCAGAGCCAGCCCTAGGATATCGGGCAAGGTGAAGCCAGCCCTTCGGACATCAGGCGAGGCAGAGCTAGCCCTCAGCCATTAGGCAAGGCGGAGCCAGCCCTCAGCTATCGGGTGAGGCGGAGCCAGTCCCTAGTCATCGGGCGAGGTGGAGTCCGCCCCCAGCCCTCAGACATCGGGCGAGGCAGAGGCCTTTCCCTAATTCATCTGTGCGCATCCCCAGCGACTCAGCGCATGGCGGCGTGGCGAGCAGTGACACGGAGCGACCGCGCTAGCCACCAGAGGCTTGCGCTGGCCTGTTGGTCAGGCCAACCTTCGACTAGGATCCAACCGCTTACACCAAGCAGCAACACAGGGCGGCAGGACACACTGGAGTGAGCTACAGCGACACGCGGCCATCCACGATGGTGGCGCTCCTGCTTCGGTGAACCAGGGCACCTAAGGACCTAACCAGCTTGCGAATGAGCATTAGTAGACTACCATGGACCTAGTCGAGGTTACGGTTGGAGAAGAGGGTGATGGAGAAGGGCTGGCCACATGTGGCCGAGCCATGTGGCAGCGCACTACGGCGGCATGGTCACGTCAGTGATGATAGGGAGGTGGTAGCAGTTCCTCAGGCATGCGCAAGGTGGAGAGGGAGGCAAGACAAAGCTAGTAGTGGAGGTGAATTGGTTTGGGAGGGATGGAAGGAAGGTTCCCCTCGACCATGGCTGAGCGCAGCCTTAATGGCATGGCGGTGAGAAAAGCTCCAAATTAGAGCTTGGCCTTGCACGGTTCAAGGCTAGGTGGGGTCGAGCAGCGAGAGAACTTGATGGTGAAGCCATGGACGTGCTAAATTGAATGGAGATTATCACTTGAAAACCAAATTGATGGCACGGCTCGACGGCGGCAGCAGCGAGAGAGAGAGACGGGCGCGCTTTGGCCGTCGTCACCTTGACAGCTAGTGATCAGCTAGACTCACGACCGTGCCTGCGCACTCGCTATGCGACATGCGACCAGGCCACGTGCGCATGTGGGGAGGCAAGTGGGGGCATGGCCTGCGCAGCCGCAGTGCCATTAAGGCAAGGCGTCGGCACGAGCACAGTCGGGACAACCCATATGCACATGGTGGTAGAGTCAGCGGCAACAACGCAGCACGGCATCGCGATGGCATCGGTAGTGGCAACGCAAGGCAGGGCTATAGTGCACGGATGCGACGATGAGGTGATGGCACCGGTAGCGGCTTTGTCGCAGCGCGGGGCGAGGCAGGCGGCAACAGCAGCGGCACCACACGGTGGGGCTAGCGGTGGCCGGGTTGCAGCTAGGCCAGAGGCAGGCATGGCCGACCACACGTGGCAACACGCGCACGCGTGACCAGCGCGATGACGCCGAGCCCCAAACTCGGTGACCGCGTCCACCTGGTGAGCCAGCTCAAGAATGTGTCGTGCACTAAAAGCTCTAGTTTGATTTTGGTGAATTGATGAAACCCTAAGTGCTAACCTAGTTTATCAAAGTGATCATGAGATAGGTAGCACATTTCAAGTGGAAAAGCAAATGAAGATTATGACATGATGATGGTGATGCCATGGTGATGATCAAGTACTTGGACTTGAAAAGAAGAAAGAGAAAAACAAAAGGCTCAAGGCAAAGGTATAAGTGGTAGGAGCAATTTTGTCTCAGTGATCAAGACACTTAGCGAATGTGATCACATTTAGGTTCGATAGCCGTACTATTAAGAGGGGTGAAACTCATATCGAAATACGGTTATCAAAGTGCCACTAGATGCTCTAACTCATTGCATATGCATTTAGGATCTAGTAGAGTGCTAATACCCTTGAAAATGTTTGTGAAAATATACTAACACACATGATGAGGCAAATGGAGTGAATAGCTCTACGGCCTGCTCTTGCACTACGTCCTTCGACAGCATCTCCGTCCTCTCCCAGGTACCGTCGGTCTCCCCCTTGAAATCAAAAGCTATGTGAGCCCTCTCCTTGCAGGGCTGGACGTGGCGCACTATAAAGCTCGCCGCCACCAATCCATCATTGGTCTTCATGCCCTTTATTAATCCAAGGAGCTCCCTCACTTGCTCCATATCAATGCAGCTTGGCATCTCCGACCAGCTCTTTTGGCTCTTCGGGATGTGGTCGGCGTCACAGCGGACAACAGGGTGGCTCTACTTTATGTAGAACCACCTAGCATTACACCCCTTCAGCGACATGTTCAGTGGCACAGTAAGATACTCGCCCGCCATTCCATCACGTAGCTGAAGATACACTCCACCGACCACCTTGGAACCACCGCCGCCTCTCTTCTTCAGCCAGAACAGGTGGCGAAAGAGGTTGAAGTGGGGAAGGATTCCGAGATATGCCTCATAGAAATGGATGAAGATATATTTGTGCAATATGGTGTTTGGGTGGAGGTTGCACAGACTGACTCTCCAGAACTCCAATAGATCCCTCAAAAAAGGATGAACAGGAAATCCCAACCCTCGCCAGAAATAATCCTCAAACACTACTGCTTCATTGGTATGAGGCATTGGAAAGGGCTCACCGAGGGCTGGCCGCCAACCGACGGTGATGTGGTCAGGAAGAACGCCTGCCTCCACCAATCTATTGAGCTCCGTCTCCTCCATGCGCGACGGCACCTACTCTTCCTCACGCCTCCCCCAATCTGTTGGCTCCGGCGTTTGCCTTCTTTGGGCTCGCCTTCTTTGGGTTCATAGCTCCCCTCTTCGGTGCCATCCCTCAGATCCGAATGGGGACTGGCGGAGGAAGCGTGCATGGATGTGAATCTAGAAATGCGAGGGCTAAGGACAAAGATGAAATGACAAGGTGGCAAAGGTGGGAGCGCAGGGTATGGCGGCGTAGTTATAAAGCACTCCCCCCACCTTTTTTTACGTTCGAGGGTTTTTAGGAAACCGCTCCCGTGATTTGCGCCTCTCCGAATTCTTTGCAACAGCAAGGTAGGCCGTTACCTGGGCTTTCGCGCAACCGCGGCCTGTATCGTCGATTTATCTCTGTAATTTGTTACGGCTCACTGAATATTCGCTGACTTCTCCGCCAACCATTATGGCTCAGTAATTACTACTGTACAACCATTACTCCGGTATTTTCTATGCGATTTGTTTTCTCCAAGATTTCTTCTTGTGGCTTGGGGATTGCGTTAGCATTACATCTCGGTTCCTCACCGCATTAGGGGTTTTTTCTTTAGTTGACTGCTATTTCTGACCTTGGCACCATGTGACCACGTCACCTATTGTTAGGCTCGGGGACTAAGTGGGCACACTTCACCTTGTGGTGAGTGTGTTTGCTTTAATCTAGAAGACTCCGCGCCTCTTGAAGCTGAAGAAGACTATCTCCCTTTCTCGTGCTCAGACTCTAAGTGGGCACACTTGGTCCACTGCAAAGAAATTTTTGATTCTGAACTTGAGCTCCTTACACCCTTATGGCAAGCCGTACTTGGGTTACACTGCTCAGCGATGGTTCACACTACTCAGCGACGGCTCACACTGCTCGGTGATGGTTCACGCTTCTCGGCAACGGTTCACGCTGCTTGACGACGGTTCACGCTGCTCGGCAACTGCTCACAACTGCTCGGCAACTCATCATGGTGGTCAGACCATGAGTTTGACTGCTCGGCTTTGTTTGCATCTGCTCGGACAAGCTCAAGACGGCGTTACACAATGGGTACAAGGCGCTCGGGGACTAGCTGTGGGGGGTATGACCTCGGATACCCATGGCAGACCACATGAGCTGTGCCCCTAGGGGCGGCCCAGCCCACAAGATGAAGCCTTGCGGGACACGACTCTGCTCGATGCCTCCCGCAAGATACCAGGAAAATATCCTGAAGATACTACGAGATCTGTTAGGATACGTATGATCCTATGATTCCTGTAATCTGTATTACTTTTCGGTTATCTCTCAGATGTAACCGACTTATAACCCTGCCCTCGGACTATATAAGGCAAACAGGGCCTCCTCCAAACTCATGTAATATCATATGATAGCCAATACAATCCAATAGATCATAGGAGTAGGGTATTACGTCATACTAACGGCCTGAACCTATCTAACTCGTGTGTCTTTGTTGCCTTCTTGTTCTTGAGTACACGCCTCTCTGCCGATCAATCTACCTTCATGTGATACCCCTCAGAGGACTACCAACGATATTCTATCGACACCTTGTATCAAGATGTAAGCCTTGCAGAAATTTGGTAACAAAGAAAACATCATCTAGATGACTATTATGGACTAACACTTTATGCATGGCAAGATTAAACCTATCATAATATTCCTGAACATCAGAGGTTTGTTTGATGCTAAGTAGCTCTTACATGGAATTGTGATATAAATCCTTGCCAAATTTAGATTCGACAGCAATGCAAAATTCTACCCAATTATCCACACGGTGTTGTGCTTCATAAGTTTGTAACCATAATGCAGCAATGCCTTTAAAATGGATGGTGGCAAAAGGGGCCCAATCATGTACAAGAATATTGAACATATCAAAGTATTTCTCAACATTTTCTTTCCACACTTTAGGATGAGAGCCATCAAACTTAGGAAATTCAGCCTTGGGTAAACGAAATTCACGAATAGGAGGAGCATGATAATACTGAATCAAATCAGAGGACACTAGGACAGTGGAAGTGGAAGCTATGTATTGACCCTTGGCCATGGGTTGAGGAAGGACAACGGCCTTAGCCTCAGACCCCTGTGGTGGTTGAGCAACGCTGTGGCCCGCCCCTCTTCCTCACGTGTCGGGGTCAATGGCAGAGCGGTGTTCGCTTCCAACACCTCCACACGCGATGTCAGGGTCTTGAGGTCTTTGCTGAGCTCCGTGGAGAAGTGGTCGACCTTGGGACGCCAACGATTGAAGGTCTCCATGAGTAGCAGCATGGACTTCATCTGCGCACCGAGTGCATCGAGCTTCTCTTCGGCGGTCGCCATGCAGGAGGTGAGGGTTTGGGGTTTGGGTTTGCGCACCAGTGGAAGGGGAGACGGAGGCGGTGGTGGCAGTGGCGGTGGTGGATCGACCGGTGGTGGTGGCGGCGGATTGACCGTAGGTGGTGGTGGTGGTGGATCGACCAACGCAAGAGAGAAGTGGATCGGCAGGATGGAAATCGAGTTTGTGCTGGTGGATTGTGGTGATGGCGGCTGGGGAAGGTGGTGGCGGACGGTTTGAGCGGCGGCGGCGGCGGTGGTGGATTGGATCGCGTTTAACCACGAAGCGTCTCTAGATTCAACCGCGGGCAGCGGGATTTTATGAATCCAAGATCGGCAATGGGTTGGTAGGCTCTTGATACCAAATGTTACGTGCAAGATAGTTTGGAGAGGTGTGCCGGCGTGCACGCGCGGCGGTGGAGCATGGCGGCGCCGTCTCGCAGCAGAGAGAACGGGAGGAAGACGATAGAAGGGAAGACAAAATGTTTTTTTGTTATTTCTTAGTTGTCCGCCCATCCACCCACAAAGCTATATGAATTTAGTTCACAACATAGCAAACGGCCCGAAGCCCAATTTTACACCCTTGCGGCTTACATGCCGACTTACAGGCCCATTAGCTAGATGCACAGCACGAGGCTGATCTGTGACAGTTTGTTTGTTTTCATAGATCGATGAAAAACGATGTATTTTCTCAGATACCTTATTTGCATCAAGTCTAGAATTTGCATTCTATTTAAAGTTGGTCATTCATATTGTATGGTTGTATGTTCATTTTATAGGCTAAAGCAAGCATTTTGGTATCCAGTTATCAGGCTTGGTATTCTCATTACAATACTAATTTGATCTAGTTTGGTATCCTCATGGTCACTATTCAAAGCTAAAAACCTATTGAACCTCAAAATATATACATGTCAACATGGATTCCTCTCTAAGACGTCTTCTATGATTTATTGCCATGCTCATTATCGTCCATCGATTCGATATCACCATTATCCGCAATAGAGCTTATAAAACGTCAGCACATGTACATTATGTCTTTTTATATTTACAAACTCTATTCTCTAAGATGGTTTGTTTGACCCTTTGCCGTGCCTATTCTAATCAGGCTGGGTATCATCTCTATCACTATTTCAAAACTTAGACGTATAGAATCTCGACACGTATACATTGTGTATGCCTAATTTCACGGTCCAGCACGAGTCGTTCGGCGAAACATTCCGTTTGATATTTCACACCCAGTACCTTGTCTCGATCAACCTCGGTATCATCTTATCACCGTTCCGTAATTCTTCCAAACACGAACCTGTAATTGTACAACCAATAAGGTCCACATAACCTAAAAGCTAAGGCCATCCGAAGAGCCGTCCATATTCAATGAACTGAGACAAGAACGCATGAGACCATTCATGGCTGGGGTTGATTGATTGATCGCTAGAGCCAAACGACACCAGCAGCTCTATCCTGCTCCCTAGTGGCCAGTGTCACTACCCACTCACCACTCAGTGGTCACAGCCTCAGCTAGCATAGCAGGTTAGCTGTCCTTGACAATCAGAACCTATTTACCATGTATATGCTTGGTTTTGTTTAGTTTGCAAATGCTCATCGTTTTGATCTTCCAGCTTGCAAAAGCACATATATTGTCTGCTTAGTCAGTACTGATAAAAGCAATGTTAAGGAGAGAACATTAAGAAAAACCTATTTTACTGACAATCCGAGTATTCTACTAGTACATTGCATCGCTACCTGCCAATCGAAACACACAGCCTGAATGAGATGAGAGAATGCATCTTGTCGCCATTCGCCAACTCACTTGTCTCCTGCACTGGCCATGAACCTGACCACGAATGTAGCCCAAATTGGCACTCAGCTACAGTATTATGCAGCAAGAATCTCAAAAAGCTCGACAAGCAAGAACAAAGACGTGGTGATAAGGCTCAGTTATTTAGTGTAGAAACCAAATTTGCATGACATCTTTTCATGCGAGATGATGCAAGCACGCCGTGCCCAGTTGTACACAGCCTAAGGCCCGGTTTAGTTTCCTCCCAAAATACCAAATTTTTCAAGATTCTTCGTCACATCGAATCTTTAGACGCATGCATAAAGCATTAAATATAAATAAAAAAATAAAACTAATTACACAGTTTAGACGAAATCCACGAGACGAATCTTTTAAGCCTAATTAGACTATGATTAGACACTAATTGCTAAATAACAACGAAAACGCTACAGTAGCGTTTTGCCAAATTTTTCGGCAACCAAACTGGCCCTAAAGCAGGACACATGCACAGATGGCTGCTATATATATCCAGTAACCACTATGTGGACCATGAAAGTTAGTGAGATACTGAGATGTCATTTGAATGTGATAATCTTTCCGAGAAAAATGACCAGTTGTATCAGCGCCAAACTCTTACATTACATATATCATCCAAGGAAAATTCTTACGTATATATAGGACTCCTATGAGCACAGTGGTAGGGATACCGAAGTGCAACATATAAGTCGGTAGTTTCACTCTCCGTTCTCATAAAAATTCAGACCACTCACTGTGGTATTTTCAGTGAAACACCTTTTTTTCATTTCAACCATGCGAAAAAGAATCTTCTACCTTTCTATCAGTGCCATGGGCGAAGCTTGCCTCACGAGGGTTTGAGTTTTTTTTTTCTTTTTCATAACACATAATATTTACCGCCCTTGCTTATTTTTGTGGCCATAGATTGATAGCTCAGAGCAAGGTAAATAATACAATCAGCTTACTGACTATAAGATTCTTTGCAGCCTTCTCTCAGCCTGCTCATATAATAGTTAGCTCTTCATCATTGATACATGATCAATTTGTCTTTCTCATAGATTTTCTTGGTTCTTGTGCCTAAGTCGGATGTAAGTTTACAGCCCGCTTCTCTTCTCTTTTATCTCCTCTCTTCTCTACCTCAGCATTTAGCTAGCTCACAACCTCTTATTATACTTGCCCTTACAAGACGGGAAAAGCAATGGCTTGGATCTGCTGCAGCTTCACGGTTGCTTGTTGGCTTGGAGTTGCTTTACATATCCTCTTTGTCTTAAATAAATATACATCTCGTACTTCGAGGAGTCAACCAAGAGTAGATTTATAGAAAATATAATTAACATTTGTATCCCTAAATAGTTTTATTATGAAAATATAAAACATGATTAATCTAATGATGTCTATTTGATAAATATTAGTATTTTTTATATATATTTGGTGAAACTTAAGATTGATGGACTCTTCAAAGGACGAGATGTGCATATTGCGTGCAAATCATATATAAACTCTCAGGTTACTGCATATGATACATGCCGTCATGCCAAAGGGGGCATTTTATCCGAAGACAACATGTCAACTGTCAAGAACAGCTTGATCAGATAAGATTCCTGAGCTGTCAGCGATTCTTTTTATCCCTGAAGACAAGTTTGGTATTAGCCAGATGAGATTCATACCGATTGGCTGCATTTGCTGTGGACTCCTTTTTAGCAAAAATATATATCAGACCTGAATGTCCTACGATTATTAATGTTTAAAAAATGAGACCAGCGTTTGAGGGACTAGATGATTTTTTAATAAGAAAAAAAGTAGGCATCCAAATTCTAGTTAAAGAGAACTCGAATATGAGTTGTTGGGTGCATGACCATACCTTAGCAGGATTCTTTGTTAGTTTTTCAGGGAAAGGAAAGAATGGTTCCTTGTTAGTTTTTCAGGGAAAGGAAAGAATGGTTCCTTGTAAGGATTAAGGCCCCGTTTGGCTGGGCTCCCGCGTGCTCTGACTGCTACACTGTAGTGATACTGTAGCTAGAGCCGGAGGAGAAAAAAACGAGCTTCTCCCCCTCAGAATGGCTCTGTGAGAGAGGAAACGAAGAGAGAGAAAACCGACCCTGATGAACAGTGTCCACACAGAACATGAACAGTATCACAAAAGAGGGAGCCAGAGTCGCCCGAAGCTGCACCAAAGAGGACCTAAAGGTGTGGCAACGGGCAAAGCATGAGCTTTAATCTTCTTTGTCCTTCAGTTTTCTTGGCTGAAATTTTTTTAACCGGACTCAGCTTCAGCTTCACACAATCAATTGGTCCCGTTCGGCTTACCCCATATTTGGTTTGTTTGGTTTTTTTTTCAGTCGGAACAGTGTTTTTCTCTCACAACAATTCAGCCAGAACAGTGTTTTTCAGCCAGTTTCAACCAAAATTCTGCCAGCCGAATAGTTCAATTTATGCTAGTTTATGCGTTACATGTTTTCACATAGTGGTACAATATTGGTAAAAAAAGACGTACCCAGTGCAGAGAGCTCCCGCGCTTTGCGGGGTCTGAAGAAGGGTGTTAATCTGCTATCTTTTCTGGTCAGAAGGCATCTGATCCCCCTCCAAATTTCTACTTATCGGCCGTACTTTTTCAGCCATAGGCCATGTTCGTTTGGCTTATTAGTCGTACATTTTTAGCGAAGTAACAGTGTTCGAACAGTATTTTTCAGCTTGGCTTTTCGGCGAAACGAGAATTCACGTGCATTCTTCCTAGCAGAATGAGGGCGCGTTTAGGTGGCAAATTTTTTTGGTTTTGGTTACTGTAGCACTTTCGTTTGTATGTGGCAATTAGTGTCTAATTATGGACTAATTAGGTTTGAAAGTTTCGTTTCGCGATTTCTCACTCAACTGTATAATTAATTTTGTTTTTCGTTTACATTTAGTACTCTATGTATATGTCGTAAGATTCGATGTGATACTTTAGGGTGAAAATTTTTAGAATCTAAAGCGGGCCTGATTGCTCCATTGTCTACCTGCAGGGGCTAGGAAAAGGACGGCAGACAGCAATGCACAGGTCTATTCGTTGCCTTTAAGCATGATTGGAGGACCCCCACAACTTTTATCTGCTCAATTTTGGTACAAACTCGATCGATTGTGATCAGAAAAAAAGCGTCAAGATAAATCAATGTCCTATCATATTCGGGAGAAGTTTCTGTCCATGAACTCTGTAGCTCACATGCGGCGAAAACTAATGCCCTTGCTTTCTGAGTCATGCGCGTCGGTCACTCTGCTGGGATCCAAATTCCAAGTTTTTTCACCCTCTCTCCGTCACATCAATTTTTAGCCGCTTGCATAGAGTATTAAATGTAGATAAAAAAAATAACTAATTACACAATTTAGTTGAAAATCACGAGATGAATCTTTTGAGCCTAGTTGATCCACGATTGGATAATATTTATCAAATAAGACGAAAGTGGTACTATTCATCGGGTTAAAAAAAAATTGCAAAGTGAACAAGCGTATAGATGTTAAGTGTAGTGTACTCCATTAACCTGTCTGACAAGACGGTTAAATGAAAAGGTGTGCACCACAAAACCCAGCCCCCTCATATTTTGCGTCCGTCCCAATTCTTCAACAGCCAGTTACACAGTGACATTGCACGCTAGAAAAAAGGCTGAATTCTTTCAACAAAAAAAAAGGCTGAAAGGCCAGGAGACTCCAACGGCAACACTCTGATAAGATGGCGTTTCATTTACAGAGGAAAAGCAGAAAAAAAAAAGAACAGTAATTCCCCATGTACACACTGTTATATGGTTGGAAGAAGAAAGCGAAGAGAGGCAAAAGAGAGCGAGCCGCGAAGTGTTACAGTGTCACCAACGAGAATGGAGAATATGGATTTCAGATTACTTTGTCCGCGTGGCAATGCAGTGCAGATACTTTAGTAGTCAGTCCACACCACAAAATCCTCTTCGATTATTTCGTCACTTGATGAAATGTGGGATGAATTGTCGTGACAAATCCCTGATATGCTCATTTTCTATCTCAATAAGGCGAACAACCTGCTTGCCCAGAGACAAAGTGAACTTGTCATAACATTCTAAGCTAATACCACCAATCGAGATTTCACAATAATATCAGGAAAATAGAACAATTTTCTAAACTAACCTCTCCCATAGAAGGCCGCTGCTCTGGGTTTGGCCTGACACAAAGATATGCAGTTTTGGCTAGATGATACAATCCATATGTATCATATGTGTCTTTAATACGATCATCAATTAGTTCGTGAAGTGCAAGGCTTTCAACCAATGGCTCTGCCTGAAATTTTTAGAGGTATTGGAAATTGGATTGTGCAGATGTACTGTAAGTATATAGACAGCAGTATAAGCAGAATTCACCCAGAATAATACCCATTGCAATATATGTGTGCACTGTCCTCCATGTTCATCAAGCACCTTTCGACCAGATATCAGCTGGAAAAGAACAATTCCAAAGGCGTAGACATCTGTTCTGACAGAAACCATGCCATATTGAGCATACTCGGGCGCCAAGTATCTGATGAACATGACACAAAATCACTCACATTATCAGAAAAATAAGGTTATCATAGAAGGGAAGAACAGTTGATAGCTCTGCCAGAATTAGAGTTTATCCAGACCCTGTTTGACCCAGAATCCTTGTTTGGATGTTATCATCGCCAGCCTTCCATTTTGCAAGACCAAAGTCACCAAGCTGTGAAAGACAGCACTTCTGTAATCAGAATGCAGAATACTTTTGCATCTCGACATGTATCGATAACTACTTACTCCATCTTACCATAGGAACAAAGTCATGTGTCAACAATACATTGCTTGGGCGCAAATCGCGATGAATGATTGGACCAGCACGACACTCCTCGTGTAGAAACCGCAGCCCTTTCGCTATACCAGTAGCAATAGCATGCCTCTTGTGCCACTCTAATAAGCATGCCGACTTGTCTGTTTCCACAAAGTAACAAGAGCGAAGTAAGCTTGTCATCATCACATTATTATTCTTTAAAGTTTTAAGCATATCAACTGACGACATACCAAATAAATGCCACTCGAGGGAATTGTTGCATATATACTCATACACCAAGATGTTATAGCTTTCTTTGCAGCAGTACCCAAGCAGCATGACGATATTTCGGTGCCGAGCAAAACTGAGAACTTGCACTTCCGAGAAGAATTCAGTATAACCCTGTGAGCTAGCTTCTTTGTGCAACTTGGCTGCAATGACCTGACCATCCTTGAGCTGGCCCTTGTACACATGCCCAAATCCACCCTCACCCAGCAAATTTTCGCTTGAGAAGTCCAATGTTGCAGTTTGAATCTCCGAGAATGGGAATTTCATGGATTCCTTTATGTACAGAACTGATTTTAGACCACAGCCAATGCACAAAACTGGCCTTTCTGATGAATCATATTGGGAGCTCATTTTATCTTCGTATTTTCCTGGAAAAGGATCACAAGACCATGAAAAGGATACAAGACCACACATGGTATTACTGTGTATGATATAATATAATATAAGTAGCCCTGTAACATCAAATAAATGGTAGCAGCCAACAAATCACAGTTGTTCTTTTTAGTGTTTAGAAAATATTAAATAAATCGTGAGTTCTATATGAATTAGCTATCACGATTACAAGGACTACCAGTTGTTTTATGTCTTCTGTCGTCTGCACTGCCTGCTTTTTATTATTATGGTTTAGTGAAGAAAAATTATCTCACCATTAGGCAGGGATTCAGTATCGTCAATTGTGAGAGACATGCCACTGAAGTATGGCAAACTGCATGCAGCCACACTGGAGGTCTCGTGGATCTCGTGGTTGTTTAGAGAGGCAAGGTAGCTTACAGGCGATGACCTGATTGATACCTTGTGAGTGTCATCATTTACTGTCTCAGAACTCAGATCCATCGTGACCGCAAAACGTTGCACGTCCTTCAATTCAGCTGTGCTTTTGCTTGATGGGTTTGTTCGTATTGACCTCAATGATTGCACTTTTAAGTCATCCTGAAATGTCGCAACTTTGCAAGCTATGTGCTTTTCTAAGTGCTTGAAATCTCTCCTGAAGTGCCTGAAAAAAAATTATTCTAAATTCAATATTACCTCAAGTACCCAGAAGAATATGGGCACTGAACTTCCGTTCAGGGTTAGTCTAGACGTTTGAACAAGAAATGATGTACAAACCTATCTAGGACAACCCAAGAAGCTTTGCTGGAATTTACTTCATGGATAATGAAAACCTTTGCAGGTGCTCCCGGGATTATCTTGAGGGTCACTGTAATCTGATAAAATTTTGAAGTGTCAGAATGTAACAAGTATTTCAAGATTAATAATGCAACTAGTAAATCACCTTGTTATCCAGATTTCTGATGATATAAAAGTGATTGCATGGAAAGTAGGGATAAAGATAGGCATGCTTACATTTTTTAGGGAACAATAACATGTCCGTATAGGATAGACAGATGAAGGCATTTTACCTTAACATTGTGGAGCATCTCTATAACTTGTAGGAGCTTATTTTTGTAGGATTCAGCCATGTTTGCAACCTGATCAGCTAGGTATCGGTTGCTTGTCCCGACAAAAGATTCAGTAAACGGTTTGGTTTGGTAGCCCACTGAACACAAACAGAAGAACCAAAAGCATTACATATCCAGTAAATAATAATTTTGGTTTAGTATTCAAAGAGAACGTTGGCCAGTATTAGGACCTTACCACTGCAAAAAACTATAGATTTTATTTGTTGTAAACAAATGTACATAACTATATATCATGAAGGACACACTTGGATATAGTATTTGACAAATATTCATTCCATGTTAGATCACACCAATACTAGAAAAGCAGAAAGGCTATCACACTGGTGCACATTCAGTATACTAGGATTCTACGCTAGAAATAGGAAATGGTGATGCTAGCAATGACCATATGAAACTATACATTTGGAAATGCATCATAGATATCAGAATTGCATTTTTCTAAGGTACTCCAAGATAATATGGACCACACATTTTAAGTCAATACAACAATCGATATAACTATTACCTCTTGATAGGAGTAAAATGCACCAGCGGCCTCTAAACTTGGAAGAGAGTCATCCAGGTTCCCAAACTCCTAAAATGCACATCGAGGTCCTTGAACTTGGCACATGGTACGTGACAGGTCCAAACGGGCCTAGACTAGACCCATTTGCTGATGTGGGTGTGGCGGTCCACGCTGGCACCAACGATGCCAGACCAGACCCCTAAACTTGGCAAAGTGTGTCATCTAGGTTCCTAAACTTTCAAAATCATCCGCATACATGAACTAGGCCCATGCTACGTCACAGTTCCGATATCCGTATTTGTCTTAGCGTCAATATGGACATTCGTATTCGATTTTAATCTGAATACTAAGTGAATGTATCCGTATATGATTTCTATAATTTTTTCTCTATCTGATTCCACATTCGTATTTCAAAAAATGTCAAATACCCGACATTATCTGTATCCGCAAATAACAAAGTACCCTATAAAGTCATCTAAAACTTATATCTATGACTAATTAGTAATGTAAATAATATCAACTTTAATGTAACTAAAAATATGCATCGTTTAAACTATTCAAAACTTATCTTTGTGACTAATAACATTCTATAATAATATTAATAATAATAATATATAAAGGTTAGTTTTAATATGGCTAACATATTATTTTTTGTACTTTAATTTAATTATCCATATATTGGTGAAATTATTTATGTATATTTTAAATTATTCATTGATAAATATTATTTATAGTTTTATTAATTTGTGATATACTTAACTATTGAAATGCTTATTATATATGTTATATTTATATATTTTAAACTATAATAAGATATTTTGGTGATTCTGAAAGCTACAGTGCTGCCTCAAAAGCGCATACCCATGAACAACAGTACGCTATCATCCACCAGACATGCATGATTGCAATCTCACTACAAATACAGAGTTTCCTATCTAGTTCCACTATAATACATAACAAACCACCCACCCCACAGCCAAATGAACAATATGCCAATGAGCATACGCACAGCTTGTAAAAGGGAAAATGAACACGATGAGGCAAATTAAGCATCAAAACTGCTATGACATTCTATTTTGAAAATCCACAAATGTAAACTAAGATAAGACTAGATTTGTGTGTGCCGAGTCGTAAAATAGGGACATTAAGGGTGTGGTATCCCAGAGATGATCCTCACATGGATGGGTGATGGAGTGAAGCACGCCGAGCACGAGCAGCGAATCGCTCGCGCGGAGTATGTCTCCTCGCTCGACGACCAAATTCCTGAACGCCGTTTTGATCTCGTCATCCCGGTGGTCCCGCGTGGCGTCCAGCACCACCACGACCATCTGTGGCGGCGGCAGCGGCGACGCCATCACGGACGGCGTCGCGTCCTCGCCCTGAGGGGTGGCGTAGGTCGCCCCCGACGACGCGGGGGTGGCCTGGTCGTCCCCGGCGCCAATGATGGAGGACATCGACATAGGCGACTCCAGCGGGGTCCTGAAGGGGCTGGTCCACCGCCGCTGCTTGCTATGCCGATGCCGATGCCGATGCAAGCTCCTCCTGCTGCCGCCGCAGCCATCGTGGCCGCCCGGAATCGCGGTTATGAAGGCCTCGAGGCGCCTACGCGCCGCCGAGTATATTCGGGAGATTACAGCGTACATTCGATCCTGCTGCAGGCACGGGGGGCACCTCGAGGGCGCCGGCGGAGAATATACCCCCCGCTCGCACAAACATTGACGGCGACATGATGGAGTTATCGAAGCGGTGGCGCGGCGGCGAATCGCGGGAGCTTGCGGTTGTCGCGGCGCGGGTGGACAGTTGCGGCGGCGGGGGCAGCGAGAAAGCCGAGAGCTGTTCCGCTCCGAAGGAAAGCAGGGACCAGCAAACAGTTTGCTTGCACAGCGGCGGGACTCAGTTCTGAAATGCGCTGCCCCTTTCTAGCAGGAGGACCAGCGGCTATAGTCGTTTTTCTAAGCCGAACGAAAACAACATATTAATAAATAATATTTTTAGTCATAGTTTTTTAGCAAAACAAACATGACCTAAATCTAAAACTATTAAACAAGGAAATCAAATCCTCTGAAATTTCACGAAGGCAAGATTAATGTCCTCTATGGCTCTATCTATCAAGGATTGTTTGAAGTACTTGCCGTTTCAAATTCTCAAGAATCACTATTAAACAGTCAAAGGGTAACAGGAGAATTTGGTGGGTATCAGACAAGAATTACTTCTCCTTTTACATTCAAAGCTGGAAGTTAAAAAAACCTGCATTGCTTTCCATCCAATCCTACTAAAAATTGCTCCAAAATCAATTCTTATATATTACCTCCATCCAAAAAAATATCACTCTTGCTTCTCAAAGATTATATGAATCTCAAGTTTGACAAAAAACGTATAAACAAGGTACTGATCGATATTAAAATGTGTGATAAGTATCATTAGATGAACCATATAATATATTTTAATAATAAATCTATTTTAAGATACAAATATTCATAATATTTTTAATATAATCTAGTCAACCTTAAATTTTACTTAGTCCAACCCTAAAATGTTAGGACGGCGGTAGTACTCTCCACCATGCTTGTCCATCAGGATTACACTTTTAGAAGATCAGATAGCTAGAACAAAAAATCCAGAGTGGAACTCTACTGATTACTTCCAAATTTGTGGATCACACTTGAATTGTGATCCAAATACAATCCGTTGCGCAGAATCAACAGGATTTCCACTGAAAGTCAAAGTCTTTGTTCCCTTTCTTTCCCTTATAAACCAACTGATCTGTACTCTCCCTAATAGTAGTGCCATAGTACACCGTTCGTTTTAAATTATAAGATGTTTCTGCTTTTTTAATGTATTCTTTTTATTATATATCTAAGTATAGTGTATATCTAAGTGTATGCAAATCTATGTGTTGGGGGAGCCCATACGGAGTATGGGCCAACTCCCCCTCGAAGAGGCCTGATGAAGGAATAATGGCGGAGGTTGTCCCTAAAACGGCGGAGGCTCTTTCTGGGACAGCGGAGGCCTAGTGCGGAGGCTCCCCCCAAGACGACGGAGGCCTAGCACAAGAACAATCGCGGTGGTTCTCCCCGAGATGGCAGAGGCTCTCCCCAAGACGGCGAAGGCCTAGCGCAGGGACAATGGCGGAGGTTCCCCCCGAGATGGCGGAGGCTCCCCCCAAGACGGCGGAGGCCTAGCGCAAGGATAATGGCGGAGGCTCTCCCCAAGATGGCGGAGGACTAGTACAAGGATGACGATGAGTTTCTCCCTGGGACGGCGGAGGCTCCCCCCAAGACGGCGAAGGCCTGGCACAAGAACAATGGCGGAGGTTGTCCCCGAGACGGCGGAGGCTCTCCCTGGGACAGCGGAGGCCTAGTGCGGTGATCATGGCGAAGGTGTTCCCCAAGGCGGCGAAGGCCCATCAAGGTGCGGAACGATCAAGTCAGCAAGGCATACGTGAGGACGGTTGATGGGCCTCCAACGGGCGTCGGCTTAGGCCCAAGGTGAAGACATTGCGAGACAGTGTGACGAGAACACCCCTGAGGTTAGACACTAGGGCCAGAATATTCCTGGAATGTACCGTAGCGGTTGAGGGGCACTGTTGTAAACTCTGTAAAGTGGTGGTTGAGCCCTATAAATAGGGAACACTTGTAACTGTGAGATGGAGATTGGTGAATGAATTAATGAAACCCTAGTTCTTGTGAGTCTGTGTTGGATCCTCATTCTCTCTTTCAGGCAGTGCCTCTGCCGAAGCTAGAGTCCGAAGCCTCGACCAAAGTCGAAGGCCTCCGCCCCTTTCTTACTCCCACTTTGCCAAAGCCTACTGAATCCCTCGTTTAGCGACCTTCTACCCGGAGCCTCTGACAGATGATCTTGTCCGACAGGAGTGCACCGCGTTCAGGGACCTCCGCCCGTCTTAGGCGGAGGCCGGCCTCCGCCCATCTTAGGTGGAGACCCCAACCTAAGACGAAGGACTCTGCCCACTTCTCACTCTTGTTAGAAACTGATGTTTCAACAGTGGCGCCCACCGTGCTCGGCACGAAAATTTTTGCAGAGCTAGAAGTTGGAGCCCTCATCGGCACGCCTTCTCTGGCTCGTCCTTCGCCAGTCGCCACTGGCCTTCATCGCCGACATTCTCTAGCTAGACCTTCATCAGAGGACCTTCTCCGACCTACCTTCGTCGACGCACCTTCTTCGGCTTAGCCTTTGTAGCGACGACTTCATTAGCAGACTGGTAGTGAACCTCAAGGGATGGTAAGAACCTTTGGGCGAAGTATACGGAGCTGTACACGGAGACATCTTTGGCAGCCTATGACTCTAGCCAGTTTTTGCCTTTGGCTCGTCTCATGTTTGGCCCATCTATTTTGAGCATGAGCCTTCGAATGACCATGCAAAACTCCAATCAATGCTGCTGCCCAAAGATAAGTATGATGCCCACCTTAATATTAGCCTTCGTACAAAAAAACTTCATATACATATACATGAGCTAACCTTCTTGAATTGAGATCGTCGTGTCCTTCGCAGGCACATGGGTCTTAAATGAGCAGCCCCACCTACGGAATCTTCGCACGCTAACCAGCTTACCTTGCAAGCTTTTGTGCTCTATGTGCATGCGCAGCTTGTTCCTTGGCACTGCATTGGTCGAAGGCTGAACACACGCAGAAGGGCGAAGGTACAGCCAGGTGGGCCTCCACCACGGACCTCCGCTCCCAGACTCCACACCAACCATGCCCCCGTGGAGGCCGCATCCTTCGCCACAACTCCGGAACAACTCCAACCACGTCAAGAAGTGAAGGGGGCCAACAAACTTTTATCCGTAGCTGCCGGCCCAACATGTTGGCAACGAAGGATTTGACCTCTGACACAAACCGCAGCTAAGTTGCTTAACTTTGTGCAACTTCGAATTCTTAGCCTACAACACCAAAGGTATCAAAATAGCATAAGAGAATACTTTTCATCAGCTTATAATCCTAACAAATTTCGACCTTGACATTTATTTTTACACATTCTTGGTCTAACCTCTGCCTCTCGAGGCAAATTTCGTAAACCAACCTTCATGTACAACTTGTCACCAATGTGACCAGAAAACTTGTTGTGGCCTTCGCCGCATCGAAAGCATGGCCTGAGTGGCTATACACGCTTGGCCCTCACCCGGCTAACTTAAAACAATTTTCAACTGTTGTCGAATCTCTTTTTCAATAACATGCAGGTCACCAGCACTATAAGTATCTCTACAGCCTCCGCCAATTATGGGTCTTCATTATATGTCAGTGCACCTTATCATTGGTTCTCCACAGCCTTCGTCATCAGTCAGTGGCCAGCCTTCGATCAGTCAGCAGCCTCCGTCATCAGTCAGTGGGTAGCCTTCGATCAATCAACAGCCTCCATCATCAGTCAGTGGGCAGCCTTCGTCAAATCAACAGCCTCCGTCATCAGTCAGCGCCTTTCATCAATCAGGGTTCTCTACAACTTTCAGCAGGGCATGTGTTAGTAAGGACCTTCGCTGATTATTCATCTATCAACGGTCTTTGCCAGTCAGTGCCTTTGACACGTATTGGCCTTCACCAGTCAATAACCTTCGTCAGTCTTTGGCCTTCATCTTTTTGAGCCTTCGTCAGTCATGGTCTTCGTTCATCAATTAGAGGACTTCATCTTTCATTGGTTTTCAGTAGCCTTCGTCACTTATTGGTCTTCGTCACTCATTGAACTTCATCAGTTGGTAGCCTTCGTCACTCTACAGCCTTCGTCTGCTAATAGCCTTCTAGTCGGAGACCTCCATCAAAAATTGACTTTCGACATCCAACCAACCTTCAAACCCACAAACACTAACATGTTTTCCTCTTTTTTACAGGCTATACTGACTAAATTCATTGAAGATCTTCATAATATCTATATCAATCAAATATCTGAGCTATCCTTCACAAGAAACCAATCCTTACTATAGTCACTGCTATGAATCTTATCTGTGCTCGTGTAGGCTATCAAGCGGCAGCCTTTGCTAGCCATCTAAAACTATTACCCCCTCATTTGAGAACATTATTTCTTATATGCATAGCTTATCTTTCATTCAAACTTAACCAACATCCTTGCAGCATGCATAATAAGTTTACACCTTTTAAATATTTTTGCGCAAATGCTATCATTCTCATCATCGCATACATATATTGCGTAAGTACATTGCAATGCATGGCCCGGATCACCCGGAAGAAGTCCCGAGAATACACGAGCGCCATGACTCTATGCATTAAAATCCTGGAAAAAGTCCTGAAACAACACGGGCACCAGGTCACGAAGCTAAGGCTATCGTGCCGAGACATCAAAATCCTGGAAGAAGTCCTGAAACAACACGGGCACCAGGTCACGAAGCTAAGGCTATCATGTCGAGACATCAAAATCCTAGAATAAGTCCTGAAACAACATGGGCACCAGGTCACGAAGCTAAGGTTGTCGTGCCGAGACATCAAATCCTAGAAGAAGTCCTGAACCAACACAGGCACTAGGTCATGAAGCTAAGGCTCTCATGCTATCTTCACCTATCATATAAATGACTAACCATCTTTTGCATCTAGTGAGAAAGCCAGTGCCTTTCCGGGTGTTGAAAGACTTACAAAGCAAGTCGATATTCGACGAAGCTATAATGCCCAACCTAAGTCCCTAAAAATGCAGGAGATCAACTCAGTTGCATTTTTACAACTTCTCCGGCCTTCGACACGCGGCGTCGGCGTCTATGTCGACATCGCCTTCGCCAAGCTCTTCAGCATGAGGGGCTCTGCAACCATCTTCGGTAGCTTCACCAACATTGCCTCCGCCAAAAACACCTTTTGGCCTTCGCCAAGCAGCCTTGCAGGAGGACCTTCGGCGAAACCATGATAACTAGCCTCCACCAATGCAACGACATGAGGGGCTTCATTGACACCTTCATCGTGTACAGCAACATCACCTCTGTCAAACAACTTTTGCAATATGGCTCAAGAACCTCCGTCGACACCTTCGACACCAAGTTCTACAACACCTTCATCGACGTCTACATCGGCAAACTTGGTTCTGAACACATACTTCCACTACTACGACTACGTCGACTACATCAATCATGGCTAAAAACTCGACCACAAACACCAGCCAAGAGGGGCTAGGGGAGTGCACCGGAGGACCAACCACTCAAGAGCATGAGGCCTTTTGTCTGGCGCTCGTGAACGAAGATTTATTTGAAGACCTCCACCCAAAGAAGGATCGGAGATGAAGATCTCCGCCCGAAGAAAAGACGAAGACCTCCACCCAAAGAAGGATCGGAGATAAAGGCCTCCACCTGAAGAAAAGATGAAGACCTCCACCCAAAGAAGGATCGAAGATGAAGACCTTCGCCCGAAGAAAAGTCGAAGGTCTATGGAGACCAGCACGCCAAGATGATACTGGACTCGGAGGTGAAGACCTCGAAGATGAACACCTACGAAGGCCTTGGAAGCAAAGACCTACGCATCATGAATACACTAGAGGCGAAGACCCCAGAGATGAAGACCCGAGAAGGCCTCGGAGGTGGAGACCCGCACACCGAGGTGAAACCAGAGGCGGAAGGCCTAAAGGCGATTGAAGACCCCTGCACCGAGAAGACATGAAGACAAAGGCCCACACATCAGGCCTTGGAGACACACCTGCGCGCCAAAAAGACATCAGAAGCAAAGGCCTCAAGGACACAGACCTATGCATCGTGAAGGTCCCAGAAATGAAGACCAGAGCACTGAGCGAAGCCGATGAACCATGCTATAGAAGCAGCTGAAGGAGCCGAAGGCCATGGATGAGGAAATCTGGAAGATAAAGGCACCCAGAGCTAAAAGCCTAAGGAATTAGTGCGTGTATAGGTTAGAGTCATGCGCGTGCTCTTTTCTCCATGCCCTTTTTTCCCACAGGGTTTTTGGGATGGAGTTTTTAGCGAGGCGTGCATGAACGGGTTGTGGAGGGCAATCCTCGCAACCAAGATCTAGGTTGTATAGTGCCTCTTCTTGTATGAACATCTACTAGGTCATGTAGTACCGTCCATAACCTAGTAGCTGAGGGGCTACTGTTGGGGGAGCCCATACAGAGTATGGGCCAACTCCCCCTCGAAGAGGCCTGATGAAGGAATAATGGCGGAGGCTGTCCCTAAAACGGTGGAGGCTTTTTTTGGGATAGCGGAGGCCTAGTGCGAAGGCTCCCCCCAAGACGGCGGAGGCCTAGCACAAGAACAATTGCGGTGGTTCTCCCTAAGATGGCAGAGGCTCTCCCCAAGACGGCGGAGGCCTAGCGCAATGACAATGGCGGAGGTTCCCCTCGAGATGGCGGAGGCTCCCCCCAAGACGGCGAAGGCCTAGCGCAAGGATAATGGCGGAGGCTCTCCCCAAGATGGCGGAGGACTAGTACAAGGATGACGATGAGTTTCTCCCTGGGACGGCGGAGGCTCCCCCCAAGACGGCGAAGGCCTGGCACAAGAACAATGGCGGAGGTTGTCCCCGAGACGGTGGAGGCTCTCCCCGGGACAGCGGAGGCCTAGTGCGGTGATCATGACGAAGGTGTTTCCCAAGGTGGTGGAGGCCCATCAAGGTGCGGAACGATCAAGTCAGCAAGGCATACGTGAGGACGGTTGATGGGCCTCCAACGGGCGTCGGCTTAGGCCCAAGGTGAAGACATTGCGAGACAGTGTGACGAGAACACCCCTGAGGTTAGACACTAGGGCCGGAATATTCCTAGAATGTACCGTAGCAGTTGAGGGGCACTGTTGTAAAATCTGTAAAGTGGTGGTTGAGCCCTATAAATAGGGAACACTTGTAACTGTGAGAGGGAGATTGGTGAATGAATTAATGAAACCCTAGTTCTTGTGAGTCTGTGTTGGATCCTCATTCTCTCTTTCAGGCAGTGCCTCTGCCGAAGCTAGAGTCCGGAGCCTCGACCAAAGTCGAAGGCCTCCGCCCCTTTCTTACTCCTACTTTGCCAAAGCCTACTGAATCCCTTGTTTAGTGACCTTCTATCTGGAGCCTCTAACGGATGATCTTGTCCGACAGGAGTGCGCCGCGTTCAGGGACCTCCGCCCGTCTTAGGCGGAGGCCGGCCTCCGCCCATCTTAGGCGGAGACCCCAACCTAAGACGAAGGCCTCCGCCCACTTCTCACTCTTGTTAGAAACCGATGTTTCAACACTATGTATCTAAAAAAAAAGTCAAAATATCTTATAATTTAAAATAGAGGGTAATAAGTAACAATAGTATACCTGAGAAAAAATGAACAGCGTCGTGTCCTTTTCTCACCGAGTGAGTAGCACAACGTACCATTTGTTTCAATCGTCAATAGAACATGTCAGTTATTTTGGGTGACATGCAATACATATGAAGGAAACAGTCGGGCATAAGTCTATTAAAATCAGAGAACATGTCAGTTATTTTGGGTGACATGCAATACATGTGAAGGAAACAGTCGGGCATAAGTCTGTTAAAATCAGGGATGGAAACTGCATCCAACTTTACCATGTGTCTAGCTTTTTATTCTCCTCAAACTTTGATGCATAATATATTAAAGACAAAATTGGCTACGGGACACTGAAAGTGACATCCCTTTGCTACTAGCCATGTCAAATGGAGCAGTTTATTGATAGACATTCTGCTCCTTTTCAAATTTGCTAACCGACACTGGACCGAATAAAATATTCATTTCTAGGTTACGAGGAGAGAAAAGAGCGGTGAAATATCCGTTACGCCCATGCCTCTTTCTTCTTCGAGGCTTTTCCCTGTGTGCCATTATAAAAAATCATAATCCTCTGTATGCCCCTGGAAAAATTCAGCGGTCTTCAGCGCCACTACTCCAACTTTTTCGTGTCCTCCATGCCACTTCCGTCAGTTTGGGCTCTAACGCCATCAAAATGCAGGTGTGAAAAGACGAAAATACCCTTAAGTCTAAATATGTTATTAATTTTTTAAGCATCTTAACGACTTCAAATGAAAAAAAAACTCAAAACTAGAAAGTTGTAGATCTCGTCGAGATTTATAATTTTCATATAAATTTTATTTTCATTTAATTCCGCGAAAAATGATGATTTTTCTAAGATATATTAATCATATTAAATCATATTTTTTGCGAAATTAAATGAAAATAAATTTTATATGAAAATTATAGATCTCGACGAGATCTACAACTTTCTAGTTTTGAGTTTTTTCATTTGAAGTCGTTAAGATGCTCAAAAAAATTAATAACATATTTAGAATTAAGGGTATTTTTGTCTTTTCACACCTGTAGTTTGACGGCGTTAGAGCCTAAACTGATGGAAGTGGCATGGAGGACACGAAAAAGTTGAAGTAGTAGCGCTGAAGACCGCTGAATTTTTTCAGAGCCACATATGATATTACGATCTTTTATAATGGCACACGGGGAAAAGTCTCTTCTTCTTCCCTGCTATCTAGCAGCGAGGCGATCCTGGCCCCCGTCCAGGCCGCGAGCACTACCACGAAGACGGTCGTGCCCATACCATGGCTGGCTCCGGCGAGGCTGTAGGGCCACCCACGCTTCCCTAGGCCGTGACGCTTCCGTTCGCCCCACGCCTGCCCAGGCCGCGAGCCTGGCCCTCGAAGATGGCCGCACCCACCATGGCCGGCTCCGCCAAGGCCGCGGGGCCGCCCGCGCCCGCCCAAGCCGCGGTGCCGGCGGCGACCTCCATCCGTCCATCCCGTGCTTCGTCCGCCCGCGCCCAGCCCGTGCTCTGTTCGCCCGCGCCTGCCCAGGCCACGAGGCCGGCACCGACGTCGACCGTGCCCACCCAGGCCACGACACCGGCTGCCCCCGTGCCCGACCCATGCCATGTCCGCCCGCGCCAGCCTAGGCCGCGAGACCGTCAGGGGCGCCGTCCTGATCCAACCTTTCTTCGGCGGCGAGGCCCGCACCGCGTCCGAGGAGAACATGGCGCAGCCGCCACGGTCGACGCTGACGCTCCCGACCTCGGACTGCTACTGGTGGTTGGCGCTGCCGGCCGGAGCCTGACGTGACCACCCCTGGTGCGAAACCCGCTGTCTCGGGCCACGCCGCGCCTGGAGACCGTCCCGCTGCCGCCGCTCCTGGTGTGCATCTCAGAGACGGACATCCTACGAGACCACAACCTGGAGCTGTGCAGTGCAGGGCCATGCGCAAGGCAGGCCAGTGCGTGCAGTGCAGCACGCCATGTAGGGCGGCGTCAGGCACGTGTTCTAGGTGCTCGACAATTGCCACCTATCCCAGCTGTTCGACAACTGCCACCTATCCCAACCGCGGACGTAGGAGATGCTCGCACACATCAAGGCATTCGTCAGTGCCACTGCAACAGCCGCCTCCATTTGTCTTCATTGGACCCTAGCTAACACTCGTCGTCGCTGTGTTAATCAATCCACCAAACCTCTCAGGTTTCATGGCATCAGATGCATTATTTGCTATTGCTAGATCACAGAAATAGGCACAATCAGGTTTTTGGAATGTTGGAAATATGTGCCTAATATACATTCTAGATTTTGTTTGGAGGAAAACTCATAGATAAAAAATGATGCAAGCATATAACACAAGTAAACAGGCAACATACTGACTAGAACAGGATTGCACAAGAAAATTACTCAATGATCCCGTGCAGAACGTAGTCGAACGTGTTGAAGTAGATGTTGTAGATCACCAAGCGGTCGCGTGTAGACGCTGCCCAAAAACCTAATTGCCGCCCCGTGCAGGAGTCTCACGGCAGTGGTTTCGGAGATCCCGCTCTCTTCAAGTCCGGTGCACGCCGAACTCAAAGGTCAACGAGGCATAGCAGCGAGAAGCTCAGCACAGCGAGTGAGAAGGTGAGCGTGTGAATCCGTACCCTTTAGCCAGGACGTCTCCTGGTTTTATAGGCCTTCATAGTGCATCAATTTCCTTCATCAAGCAGTAAAAACTGCCCAATTTAATGACAGAAAATGCTGCAATCAAATAGTAGAAACTGACACACCTTATTACTGTTTAAAACGGCAGTTTCAATCACATTGAAGCGCCATTACGCTCAGCATAAAAAATAGAAACGCTCGTCGCAAGTCACGTGATTTTTCACACGAAAAATGTGCGCGAGCTGCACGTGCGTGTAGCAATAGTCTCCTCTCTCATTTTCACCTATTTTGCATAGAGAGGAGACTCCCATATTTAAGTAAGGCAACCTCTCCTTGAATTAGCAATATGAGACTATAGGTTGTGCATGCTTTGAAATTTTTAGATTAGGCCAAACATGGGCCTAAATCCAACAATCCCCCACCAATTCCAAAGCTGCTGTACTGAACATTCTTTATATATATCAGATTTTTAGTATAAGTCCCGTACGGGTTGAACTTACACCTAGATCAACCAGGTCCATCTTCTAGCAGCCTGTGAATGGACTAGCCTTGAATTCATAGCTTTTTGCTGTCAGATTTCTCTTGAAGATCCAACTGGTACTAGGCTGCAAGAACGCCAAGTCCAAACGAAGCTTTTAAAGGTCTTGCTCCTTGATCTTCTCATGAGCTTTCCAAAGAGTACCCCACTCTCATAAACTGTGACCTAACAGTTTAGCTCACATAGGTGTATTCATTTTAGGTATCCTGTAGGATGATACATTTTCCCTCGGTGGACACTAGAAAACATTAAGGCATAATAGCCAGCCTTCCATATAGAAGAGAGTACATTTCATGGAACATGGGTAATTTTAATTTTTTTTAAACAGTCTGTACTCCCTGTTACAACAGTAACTTGTTTTTCTTATTTTCCAAATCAGGGATCTCCTATCAAAGAAAATGAGTTGCCATTACTTTGCAACTAAATGGGTCTCAACCCCATGTCCATGTTTGCAACAGAAATCGATGTCCGTGTAAGCCCTTTTGTAAAGGGATCTGCTAGATTTTTCTCACAGCGAATATAATTCACAGCAATTACTCCGGAGTTTTTCAGCTTTCTAATAGATTTAAGCCTCCGCTTCACATGTCTCGAGGACTTCGAATTATCCTTAGTACTCGTAACTTTGATCAATACCGTTTGGTTGTCACAGTACATAAGGATTGCCGGAACTGGTTTTCTCTACCAGTGGCAAGTCCATGAGTAGCTCTCTTAGCCACTCGGCCTCAATAGTAGCCGTGTCAAGTGCTATAAGCTTAGCTTCCATGGTCGACCGCGTCAAAATGGTCTGTTTACATGACCTCCATGTAACTGCAGCACCTGCTAGTGTAAACACAGCCACTCGTGGCTTTAATTGCATCCGCATCAAAAATCCAGTTGGAATCACTATATCCTTCCAATACAGATGGATAACCAGTATAGTGAATTCCATATTCGATTGTACCTCTCAAGTAACGTAGCACTCTCTCTAGTGCATCCCAATGATCCTTCCCTGGATTAGAACTAAAACGACTTAATTTGCTCACAGCAAAAGATATATCGGGACGTGTTGCACCAGCGAGATACAAGAGGGACCCAATTATTTGTGAATATCTCAAATGGTCCAACCCTTCGCCTTTATTTGTCCTTAGCTTTACACTAGCATCGTAGGGCGTAGGGGATACTTTGGCATTCTCAAAGCCAAAGCGACACATTATTTCTTCCACATAATGAGATTGATTTAGAATAATCCCATTCTCATTTTTGATCAACTTAATATTCAGGATAACACTTGCTTCACCCAGACCCTTCATGTCCAAGCATGAAGATAAGAATGATTTGACCTCGTCAATCACGGCAGTGTTAGTCCCAAATATGAGTATATCATCCACATACAAGCACAAGATCACTGTTTGACCCCCACCATGGCGATAGTATACACACTTATCTGCTTCGTTTACAACAAAACCAGCAGAGGTTAAGGTTTGATCAAATTTTTCATGCCATTGTTTGGGTGCTTATTTTAGGCCATATAATGATTTTAACAATCTGCAAACTTTACCCTCCTGTCCCTTAGCCACAAAACCATCAGGTTGCTCCATATAGATTTCTTCCTCCAACTCTCCATTAAGAAAAGCTGTCTTTACATCCATTTGATGAATGTGTAGACCATAGGAAGCAGCTAATGCAATGAGCACCCTAATGGTGGTTAACCTAGCCACAGGTGAATAGGTGTCAAAATAATCTTCACCTTCTTTCTGGGTAAAGCCTTTGGCCACAAGCCTCGCTTTATATTTTTCAATCGTGCCATCTGGTCTCATCTTTTTCTTGAAAATCCACTTACATCCAATAGGTTTGCACCCAACAGGACGTTCAGTGATTTCCCAAGTCTCATTTGTCATGATGGAGTCCATCTCGCTACGGACCGCCTCTTTCCAATAGTCAGCATCCAAAGATGCATAAGCATCAGCCAGAGTCGTAGGCACATCATCCACAAGGTATACAATAAAGTCATCTCCAAAAGATTTCTGAACCTTTTGTCTCTTACTCCTGCGCGGAGTGATGTCTAAATTGTTATCCTCCTCATTATTCTCTCGCAGAGGTATGTTCTCAACTTGTTTAGAGTTAGGAATGACTGCATCCAGATTTTCTAAAGTACTGCTACTCGGTCTCATAGGAAAGATATCCTCAAAGAAAGTAACATCCTTAGACTCCATTATTGTATCTACTATAATCTCTGGAGTATCGGATTTAACTACCAAGAATCTATAGGTAGGACTATTCTGAGCGTATCCTATAAAAATGCAATCAACTGTTTTCGGCCCAAGTTTCCTTTTCTTCGGCTCTGGAATGTTGACTTTTGCCAAACATCCCCACGTTCGTAGAAAGTTGACATTGGGTTTTCTGCCCCTCCATGCCTCGTATGGAGTTATATCACTTCTCTTGGTGATAACTCTATTGAGCACAAAATTTATAGTCAAGATTGCTTCCCCCCACCACATCTTTGGCATACCGGCACTCTCTAATAAGGCGTTCACCAAATCTGTAAGTGACTGGTTTTTCCTCTCAGCTACACCATTTGATTGTGGTGAATAGGGTAGTGTAAATTCATGGATAATCCCATGCTCAGAACAGAAATTAGAAAAATCATTAGAGATATACTCTCCTCCCCAATCATCTCTAAGTCTCTTAATCTTCTTTTCTAACTGGTTCTCAACCTCTGCCTTATATATTCTAAAATAGTTTAGCGCTTCATCCTTAGACTTCAGCAAGTAAACATAACAGTAACGTGTTGCATCATCAGTAAAAGTAAGAAAATATTTTTTCCTCCTTTAGTCAAAACACCATTCATCTCACATAAATCAGAATAGATCAAATCTAGTGGTGCCAGATTCTTCTCAGACTCTAATGCCTTAAAAGGTTTTCGAGGTTGTTTTGCTTGCACACAAGTTTGGCACTTAGAATTCTTGACTATGTCACATTTAGGAATTAACTCAGATCTGGACATTCTAGCAATTGTATCAAAACCAACATGACAGAACCTCGAATGCCATACATCAACAGAATTTTTATTCAAACCAGTAGTAATATTCAAACTATAACAAGAATCCATAGTACTTAGGCGGAACAAGCCTCCGCTGTCATAGCCTTTTCCTATAAAAGCCTCAAATTTAGACACTACAACTTTATTCGACTCGAATACTAGCTTATAACCACTCCTACATAGGAGAGACCCACTCAGCAGGTTCTTGTTTATCGCAGGTGCGTACTGGACATTCTTCAATTGGATGGTTTTCCCTGAAGTGAGCTTCAGATCTACCGTACCAACACCAAGAACAGAAGCACGCGTTCCGTTTCCCATTAGGACGCTGGAAGTCCCTGCTGCCTGATATGAAGAAAACAAGGAAGCATCAGAACATACATGAACATTTGCACCAGTATCAACCCACCAGTCGATAGACTAAAATGCAGAATAAACAACAGGAGGTTTACTGTACCCTCCTGAAGTCGAGGCCTCGCCAATGGTCACATTAGTGAACTTTTTGCTCAGTTCAGTGGTCCTATCCTTGCGATCAGGACAATCTTTGGCAAAGTGACCAGTATTACCGCACACAAAACCGGTGAGATTCTTCAGATCCTTCTTCTCTATTTTCTTCTTTTTAAAGCTAGTAACCTTATTCGCCTTGGGACCCTTCTTCTTGTTAAATTATTTCTTGTTTTGAACAAAATTGGCACTGCTCTACATGTTCTTCACCTGCACATCTTTTGCCCTTGCCTTCTCTTCCACATCAAGAGCTGCAATGAGATCTTCAATAGAAATCTCTTCTCTTTTGTACTTCAGAGCTGTAGCAAAATCATGCCACTCTGCAGGAAGTTTAGCAACCATCGCTGCTGCAACAAACTTTGGAGGTAAAGCACATCCCAAATGTGCAATCTCGCCAACCAGAAGCTGGAGGTCGTGTGCTTGAGTTACAATTGATTTAGCACTGTCCATGCTGAAATCAAAGAACTTTTCGCATACATACAGCCAGCGACCGGCTTCGGCTTCTACATATTTTTGCTCCAAATCCTCCCACAACATGGTGGCCGATGAGTAATTCATATACACATCATAGAGTTGATCCGCCAAAATGGTGAGGATGCAGCCCAATGCGGTGTTATTTGCATTCTCAAACTGCATGGTCTGTTCCTCTGTGATGGGAAACACATGGTATATCACCCACCACAGTCCCAATGACATGAGTCAAAACTTAGCCCTTGTCTGCCATCTGCGGAAGTTCTCACCTCCAAACCTCTCAGGTTTCATGGCATCAGATGCATTATTTGCTATTGCTAGATCACAGAAATAGGCACAATCAGGTTTTTAAAATGTTGGAAATATGTGCCTAATATACATTCCAGATTTTGTTTGGAGGAAAACTCATAGATAAAAAATGATGCAAGCATATAACACAAGTAAACATGCAACATACTGACTAGAACAAGATTGTACAAGAAAATTACTCAATGATCCCGCGCAGAACGTAGTCGAACATGTTGAAGTAGATGTTGCAGATCACCAAGTAGTCGCGTGTACACGCTGCCCAAAAACCTGATTGCCGCCCCGTGCAGGAGTCTCGCGGCAGTGGTTTCGGAGATCCCGCTCTCTTCAAGTTCGGTGCACGCCGAACTCAAAGGTCGACGAGGCGTAGCAGCGAGAAGCTCAGCACAGCGAGTGGGAAGGTGAGCGTGTGAATTCGTACCCTTTAGCCAGGACGTCTCCTGGTTTTATAGACCTTCATAGTGCATCAATTTCCTTCATCAAACAGTAAAAACTGCCCAATTTAATGACAGAAAATGCTGCAATCAAATAGCAGAAACTGACACACCTTATTACTGTTTAAAATGGCAGTTTCAATCACATTGAAGCGCCATTACGCTCAGCATAAAAAATAGAAACGCTCGTCGCAAGTCACGTGATTTTTCACGCGAAAAATGCGCGCGAGCTGCACGTGCGTGTAGCAACAGTCTCCTTCTATCTCATTTTCACCTATTTTGCATAAAGAGGAGACTCTCATATTTAAGCAAGGCAACCTCTACTTGAATTAACAATATGGGACTATAGGTTGTGCATGCTTTGGAATTTTCAGATTAGGCCAAACATGGGCCTAAATCCAACAATATATACCAAGTTGTAGTTGTTGTTGCTGTGCTCGGTTGTGATTGCTGTTGTAGCTTGGTTATATTAGCGCACGTGCAACTGTTGCTGCTAATGATAGCCGCAATATTGCCGCCGCAATCACTTCTGAGCAAGCCCTATGTTACAAGATATTTATCTCGAGTGTTTTTCTCCAAATAACTAGGGTTATTGTTTAGGTCCATAACTTCTCAACAAGTAACCCGGTTGCAGCCTAATTCACATAGTCAGTAAGGTTGACATAGATTAGGAACAAGAATCACCATCTAACTATTAACTATTAAAAATATCAGCCGCTTGGTATAACTCTATAGATGGCTATGTGGCCCGTGGCCTGGCTGGCCTGAAGTCCACTACTCCCTCCCCTCACACAAGTCCTTCGTGCGGCTTCTATTGCAGCCTCCCGATTCCCTCCCCTCGCGCGAGTCACCCGTAGCAACACCATCCTATCCACAGCCTCTCCACTCCCTTCCCTTGTGCGAGTCCTCCGTGTGGCTTCTACCCGCCATCTTGTCCTCCCTTGCTCCCTCGCAGCCTCTCTGCGCACGCCTTGTCTCTTTGTCGGCTCCTGCCTCCTCCCTCCTAGCTATGCTCCCTCGCTGATGTCCCAAACGTCAACCCTTGACTCCTTTCCTGCTCGACGCTCCTTCGTGGCGCGGTGGTGCTACCTCACAATGGGCTTGTGGGGCTACAGAAGCGTCGATGGCACCGTGACACAGGCCTCGCATTGCCTGACCTGCTCTATAGACCATGCTTATCAAGCTAGCCTGGCCCGAAAATCAACCCGGCGTGCTGTGACTAGGCCGATGTCTAGGCACGAAGCCCTTTTTGGCATGGCACGATGGCCGACATGTTGTGCCTTGCCAAGCCTCATCAGTTCGTGCTTTTACCGGGCTCGTGTCGGCACATCTCGGATGGTCTGTTTGGCCATCTATATATAACTCTGAGAGAGTGTCTCAAGTAGAATTAAAAACCAAAGATGCAAATTCTATTTGTTTTATTTAAATCATTGGGTTGGATCAGAACTCGTTAATTAAAATGAGTTAAAATGGTGTGATGCATATAAATAATTTCAGTGAGGAATAAACTGAACTAGCTGAATCCATAAAACTATATTGGCTACCCACCTGTATCCCTATTAAAAGCTTGTTGGCGAAAATTCTAAAAAAACTGATAAACTGTGGTAGTTCATGAAAAAATACTCGAAATTTACTGTAGGAAGTTTATGGCGTCAATCCTATAATGTCCCAAGGTGCCCTCTGTACGCCAATTTGTGCTCAGATTACTCCTCATTTTCGCAGTTTTATGCGGCAGGAGCTGCAACAAAACCGAGATTTGAATACATATACTAAATAGAGTTGTATTGGACAATACAACAACATAAGGAAGGGGGCGTTACTTATTTAGACTGAGACGAGCCGCAGGACATAATTGAAACTTGTGCAAATGAAGTTCCGTATCAGACAGAAGTCACTGAACAACAGATGAATCATTTCGACAGCAATAAGCAAGTGGGCATCGTGATGGCATTGGATTCAGGCATTCAGCTCTAGGAGACGGGTCGATCGATGCGCTGCAGTTCCACACCTAGCTTCTTGGGATGGGCCGCCTCAAATGCCACGATTGCTGAAAGCACCTTCACGGCTTCCTTTTTGTATGTGGGTCGTGTCCTTATTGATCTCACGGCCTGCACAGACATGTCCTCATTGAACATTGCGACCTTGGAAGATATGTGCTTTTCAAGCTGCATCACATCTCTCCTGTAGAGCCTGCAGATTCAGTATAAAAATTAAGTAACATGGTGGTGGTGAAACCCCTCATCATTCTATTCAGTCAGTGTAGCAGAGCAAATGCAGGACCTATCCAGCACGACCCAGGAAGCTTTGCTAGAATTGACTTCTTGTATGATGACATCCTTTGCCGGAGAAGAGAAGCAACTATTTTGAGGACCACAGTTATCTGAAACAAAAATTTGAAAAGGAAGGTGTTAGTGTGTTAAAAATATACGATTGTTTGGTAGAATAGATAGTGTGTGGAGTTTCTAATATACTCGTTGTACATGGTATCACAAGTTTAGTTTTAACCTTTAAATTCTATGTCACAAAACCTAAAGTTTTCGCTTTAAAGTGTGCCTCCGGGAGATCGTCCATAAAGATCTCCGCCAGGGGCAACATCATCCATACCTAGGGTTCGCGTCACTAATCGTGTTGATCAACTACCTAGAGAGCCTTTTCTGATCAGTTCATTGGGATTTCTCCCTCGCTAGTTGATTGGCATTTCTTTTAGCTTTTTGGTTTGCAATGTCAGTTGACGTTGTCTTCACACACTTCTACTTTGACATCATTCTCGACTCAACATCTTCTTCCTCACCGACTGTACGACATTAGCGTGGCACGCGGTATATATAGTATGGAAAGCTCACAACACGACCCAGCTCATTCAAGTTCCACGCCTGAAGTCCAAATTCATCAACAGACACACAACACAACACGGAAGACACAAATGGACAATAATTACCTCCGCCAAGATAGAATTTATTTTACGAGGATAGGCAGTAGTAGACAGCAAACGGTGGAGTGGTTGTTTCTAACCATGAACAGCGAGCTCACAACGTAGGATTCCCTTTTGATTACCACATCACTTTTGTAAAATTTGGGATGAACTGTCGAGACAAATCCCTAGTGCTCAATTTCTGATCCAATAAGACGGACAAGATATATACCGAGAGAGAGAGATCTTGTGATGTAACATTTTAAACTACCCCTCCGCCCACAAAAGAATACAATTGTCGTTTTTCGAGAAGTCAAACCATTTAAACTTTGACTGAATTTATATAAAAAAAGTACTAAACATTCATGATACAAAATAAATATCATTAGATTAGTTATAGAATATACTTTCATAATAAATTTATTTAAAGACATAAATATTATTATTATTTATTATAAACTTGGTCAAACTTGTCATAATTTGACCGGCACGCTGCCTGTAATTACATTCTTTTGCCGACGGAAAGGAAGAACTACTATCACACGTGTTGAGTTTACCAAACCAACCTCTCCCATAGAAGGGCGTTGCTCACGGTTCGTCTTGACACAGAGTAACAGAGACATGTAGCTTTGGCCAGAAAATAGTATCTTCAATGTGGTCATCCATCAGTTCATGAAGCGCAAGACTCAACCAGCAGAGGCTCTGTCTGAAAAAATTTCAAGGAGTTGGAACTGAAAATGGCACCAATGTGCTGTACTAACTCTGTAAAGTAGATTGACAAAGACAGTACATGTCCTCCAGTGCCATCAAGCACCCTGCGACCGAATATGAGGCCGTGTTTAGTTTCTCTCCTAAAATTTATTTCATGTTTCATCGAATATTTAAATATATATATAGAATATTAAATATAGATTAAAAAAATAATTAATTATACAGTTTATAACTAATTTGCAAGACAAATCTTTTAAGCCTAATTAGTCCATGATTTAACAATGTGTTGCTACAATAACACATGTGCTAATGACAGATTAATTAGACTTAGTAAATTTGTCTTGCGGATTACCGACGGATTCTGTAATTTATTTTTTTATTAGTATCCGAACACCCTATATGACACAATAAACTTTACGCTCTGGATTTAAACAAGCCCACTTGAAAAAAAATCCCAAACGCATAAGCATCTGTTCTGGCAAAAATCACGCTTCAGAATATAGTCAGTGTCGATGCGGGGACCCACGGGATACACCGTAAGGAAAAGAGGAGATCTAGTTTTATTAGGATTCCTCATATGTAATCCTAGTAATAATACTACCCTGTAATCATACTATGACTCTACATTGTAAACCGACTAGGACTCTGGCCTCCTGACTATATAAAGGAGGGCGAAGTTCCTGGAGAGAACACAACAGAGAACGCAACACAATACTTTACAATCAATCTAACGAAAAGGCTAACGCCAACTGGACGTAGGGCTATTACTCGATCACGGTCGAGGGCCCGAACCAGGATAAATCTATTGTCTCTTGCGTTAACCGTCGAGTTCTGCATACGCTGAAGCCCGAACAAACTGCCCCGGGTACCCCCGTGGCAGGCTATCGGTGGTGAAACATCGACAGCTGACGCGCCAGGTAAGGGCTTTCGACGCAATCGCATTCGAGAGCTCGATCGACCTCAGGATCAAGATTCATCTGCAACAACTCGAATTCACACGGCGGCGGTCTGCGATGGGACGTCACGATGATGTCTTTTGGCTACCCGCAACGAGAATCAACGTCATGAAGCCAGTTTCAGATGACAGACACATCATGGTGTACCAAGTCAAGCAGCGACCCTAGCGAACAGCGGCTCGCCGAAGCCTCTGCGGCACATCGAGCGGCCCGTATGGGAGTCCCTGAAGCTTGGCTTCGGCTGCTACTTCCACGAACTTCGCTAATCAATAACAAGCAAGCAGAGATCCGCGTAAGCACAAATCTACAAGACCATGCAAAATCATGCATGTGTGCACACGCACTGCCAAGATAGAAAAAGCCATGCACGATTAGCCCATGGAAGCAAATAATCTTGCGTGTATGTCATATACATGTGGCCTGCATCTACCGCATCTACAAGGTTTCAGAATCCGACTCGATCAGGCTCCATAGCAACTCGGACATGATGATTATTGACTACTACTGGGATCAGCACCCGGCGGACAGGATTCCGGCCGGGCTCCCAACCCCGATACGTCCTCATGGAGCATTCGACTACGTCAAGCCGGATCGAGAGAACAAGCTAGGTAGTGTTTAGATGGCGAATTTTTTTTTACAAAATGCTACTATAGTACTTTTGTTGTTATTTAACAATTAGTGTCCAATTATGGACTAATTAGGCTTAAAAGATTCGTCTCGTGAATTTCGTCTAAACTATATAATTAGTTTTATTTTTTTATCTATATTTAATGCTTCATGTATGTGTCCAAAGATTCAATGTGACGAGAAATCTTGAAAAAATTTGCAAAATTTTCTAGAACTAAACTGGACCCTAACAAATGACCAGCACGAACGACGAGAGGATCCTATACTCGTACAGAGCCAAGATACATGCAAGCCAATAGCAAACAGAAGGGCGTACATCTACATGGAAGCCGAATAAGATATTTGCATGGGCATGTGCACCACTCTATCGATGAGATACACGTACGTACAAGTGGCCGTCAAAGCTAAGTCATGGTTTAATTTTTTTTAATATTTTTTAATCATCATATATCTCTAGATATTATCCATATGCCTCTACGCATTTTATAATGTCTTCTCTTAACGGTTGTTAATTTACATGGGTTGCTGAGGCCTTAATCCGTGAAGCCTACTCGCCGGAAAGGTGCGAGAGGTGTTTAAACGTAACAGGCTACCTACCTAAAGAAATTACATAGCCTAGTAAGAGCAAGACGTGAAAAAATTTAATATACATTTTATAATATCTTCTTTTAACAGTTGCTAATTTACCCAGGTTGCTGAGGCCTTAATCCGTGAAGCCTACTCGTCGGAAAGGTGCGAGAGGCGTTTAAACGTAACAGGCTACCTACTTAGGGAAATTACATAGCCTAATAAGAGCAAGACACGAAAAAATTTAATATGCATTTTATAATACTGGGACATACTTCCAACTTGATATCTTGTATATCAATTATTATATACTTTCGTATGATTACTTTGCAGGGAACCATTTTTTGGACCACGTCATCAAATAAGGAGCTCGCCCACCGCTGGCTGCCTTACTTGACAAGATCCTACATATCCTCAGAAGAGGTTTTCAGTTCTTTGAACAACTCAGATTTAAGACCCTTCAACTTTTTGTTCCAAATAGTAAGAGGCTCGGGGGCTACACCCAGTGAGTGTACTTTTTCTTCAAAAAAACGCACATCACTCTAAAAAAAAGCACACACCACTCGAAGATTCTAAGAAGCGTTACATGGTTTCACTCAAGAAAGCACTCGGACGACGCTTATTCCTGCTCGGCAAGACCTGGAGGAACAAGACAAGGCTTTCGGAGTTCAACCATGAAGTGCTCGGGGGCTTGTCGATGCGGGACCCACATGATACACCGCAAGGAAGAGAGGGGATCTAGTTTGATTAGGATTCCTCCTATGTAATCCCAGTAGTAATACTACCCTGTAATCCTACTATGACTCTACATTGTAAACCGACTAAGACTCTGGTCTCCTGACTATATAAAGGAGGGCGGAGTTCCTGGAGAGAACACAACAGAGAACGCAACACAACACTTTACAATCAATCCAACGAAAAGGCTAACGCCGACTGGACGTAGGGCTATTACTCGATCACGGTCAAGGGCCCGAACCAGGATAAAAAGACTGTCTCTTGCGTTAACCATCGAGTTCTGCATACGCTGAAACCCGAACAAACTGCCTCGGATACCCCCGTGGCAGGCTATCGGTGGTGAAACATCGACAGTCAGGAGCCAAGCATCTGATGGACAACACATGATATTCGCTGGCATTCTCAGGAAACACAAGAAATGTTGGGGGACGGCTAAAAGTTAATCTGTCACATCGAATGTTTGACACATATATACAATATTAAAATTAGACTAATTATAAAACTAATTGCACAAGTTTAGACTAATTTACGAGATGAATCTATTAAGCCTAACTAAACTCATATTTAGTCTTTCTAATTAGTACTTAAATACCCAATGTGATGTTTACTAAACTTTAGCCCCTGGATCAAACACCCGGTTCCAAAAAGAAATGATTGTGCAGACAGTGCTTGCCCCAGAATTGTTGTCTAGATCCACTACCAGCCTTCCATTTTGAAAAGCCAAAGTCACCAAGCTGTGAATGATAATAACCATCGGAACGCAAAAGACGGTTGCATCTTAACATGTACCGGCAATATTGAAGTCTTGTACTCTCCAGCATACAGTAGGAATACAAGTGTCAACAGTACATTGCTTCCGCGCAAATTCATAGGAAACGCAGCCTCTTCGCTATACCAATGGCAGCGTGCCTCTTGTACTCCTGTGGTAATCTATATATATATATATATATATATATATATATATATATATATATATATATATATATATATATATATATATATATATATATATATATATATATATATATATATATATATATATCTTATATAATTATAAACTTCACCGGTCATTCTATCTCGACATGCAAGCAGTCCACCTCAACAGTCCAACATCACATACATTTAATTATCGTCATTACTTCATTAGTATGCTACGTCATCCATTTAGTCTAACTTCATCCTAATTCATCTGCAATTCCCGCAGCAACACGCAGGTATGCTTCCAATTAATTAATATGTACCATCACACTATTACTGATAAGAGGTCTCAGAGAAGTCTTCACGTTAATTTTCACAAGATAAGCTAGGAAAAAAAGTAAATCTAAAATTATAATAGTCATTGGTTCAATTCTATTTTCTAAAAAAAGACACCAACCCTTACCATTAGAAATAAAGAATATATAAAGTAACCCTTTAGATTTGCATCTAAATCCAACTTTACTGCTTGAATATGTGCCATAAATTTGCGTCTAAATAGATTCAACGATCTTTCTAATTGTCATTTGGCTCCTCTACTCGAGATGCATTTGGGCGTAGCATGAATTAGCAACGTCCCTGTTTTTCTTTTCCCAAAACAGAACTTGTTGCCTGTTTAAGTGTTAACATCAGAACATTTATGTCGCATGTGACGAAGAGATGAAAGCACGTGATTTCTTAACATTTGGTACGTATGTGTTCACGACAGATCGGTAGCTATCACCGAGAATGCGTACCAAACAATGCCACCGTACCACGCATGTGCCTATCTAACACAATCCAGCATTCCGGCAGCCCCATGCATGCTCGCGCTGTGTCGCGCAGCTTCGCTAGCTTCCACGCACAGCCACATGTTGCTAGTGGGGTGGACGTAACTCCTCATGATCCTCAGTCCTCACATAGCGCGCCAGCCAACCGCTCTCTACTTTAGCCAGCACGATCAGCGTCAGGCGGACGCAGGAGCAAGCAAGATGCCCAAGCTAGAAGACGACCGGAGCAAGAGCAAAGACGGCAAGGAAGCGGCGGTGATGGAGTGGCAGCTGGAACCGGGCATGGTCAGCAAGCTGTACGATGTCTTCACCGTGGCCGGCCTACGCGTCGACGCCATCGAGCCCGCCCGCGCGCTCTGCTCCTTCACGGTGCCGCCTCGCCTTACGGTACGTAAGGACTATACTACTAACTACAGTACTGCTAGCTACTGCATGGCTTGTAGAGTTGCATTTGGCACTTGCAGAGGTGAAGTTTGTTTAAGGTAATAAAGTAACTTGAGAGTTCCCTGTCCAAAGAGATTGATTTATTCACGGACAAAGGGGTAACTAAATGGGGGTTAACTTTTCTAAAGGGTGAAGTTTGTTTAAGGTAAAGCAACTTGAGAGTTTTCTGTTTAAAGAAATTGATTTATTCACGTACAGAGGGATAACTTTTCTTAATTGGGGTGTGTATGTTTATGATTAATTAGCTCCTAAAAGTTTGTGATAGCTAGCTATTTCTCTTTTTCCCTTTAATTATTTGTTTATCTCTTCTAAATTCAAGGGCTCAAATTTATTAGAGCTAGTACCACCTAGGAGTACCATAGCATAGTCCAAATTAACCCCAAGAACTACAAAATTGCTTGAAAATAACAACAGATCATAAAGAAACTATTCTAACATAGGACTCTGCACCCATATCTTTTAAAAAAAAAAAAACTCAACTTGTATATGGACAAGCAGAAGGACAAATCTCATTACCGGAAGAAATTAGATGCATACAGTATACACCCAGGCTCAGTGCATACTACATGCATTTAATTTTCTTCCTCATTAATTACTAGGGCGGGCACGATGGACAATATCGAACTAATTTGGAGAATAACCGACCTGAGATGCTGTTCTAGGGGTCAAATGGACAAGCGTATTGTTCATGGTAGTAAATAGTGTTTTTTTTTTCATCTCATCCCCGTCGTCTATCATTAGAATAGCGACATGCATGATTGATCCAGTATGAAACTTTAGCTAGCAATACAACATATGGGAGGAACAATGAGATGTGTAGGAAATTAGATAGTTTTCACAGGAAATCTAGTAATCAACATCGCATATTATATTATGAATCCATATAGTTTTAAAATAATTTTGACCAATGGTGATATATATTAAGAACGAGCTAGTGTACTTATCTGGGGATCATATTATGTACTAACACGTGTAGAACTGAAATCACGAGATGTACGGATCTGAAGAACATGTCCCCCCCCCCCCCCCCCCCAAGCTTTCTAACTGATCTTTCACATTTTTAGATAGGCGCTCCTCTCTAAATTTCACATTTAACGTGCGCGCGCTGTGTGCACAGTGCACTTGATGCGGCAACTCAAGTGGGTCGATCTATGTATATAAACCCTAAAACGCTGTAATAATAATCTTCCTTAATTCAATGAAATACAACTCTCCTGCGCTTTCTTTTAAAAAGTTTCTTTTAAGAGTTCGAGGGCAAACAGCCCCAGCCTTCCAACCATATATTAGCAAAAAGACCAAAAGTCGATTACAGCACAGGTTTTAAGCCAAGATAAGCCTCACACCAGCCAGAGGAGGACGCACCACAGGTAGCACCAACTACAGCTAGAACTGAAGTACTCAGAAACTGAACATAAAACTGAAAGGCCACAAAGGCCGCCGAAACGGCAACTTCAGATCGAACGGATGAGGCCATTACGCCTCCAAAAAAACCTTCAGAGCAGTCCACCAGGGCTCCAAAGCGACTTGGTTTGAAGCCAGCATGCTGATGTCTTTCTTTCTTTAAAAAAGTGCATAATAGTGATTATCAATTTCAATATTCATCTAGCGCTCGGTACATTTGTCCTGATGTGTTCGCTCATGCACATGCTTTTACTTGGAATCTTGGATCACGCGAAATCCAAAAAGGATAAAAGCAAGCGCATGCACGGAGGGGCCTTGGCATCTCTGGTGGACCTTGTTGGGTCGGCCGTCTTCTACGCCGGCGGCTCGCCGACGACGGGGGTGTCCCTGGAGATCACCATCTCGTACATAAACGCGGCCCGTGCAAACGTGCGTGAGAGGTCCTTTTTCTTAGATGTTAATCAACATAGCAGCAGTCAAGTTAATCAAATGCTGCTCTAACGTGCATTCATTGGTAATATACATGTATGCGTCCTGTGCAGGAGGAAATAGAGATCGAGGGGACGGTTCTGGGCATCGAGGGTGCGTGGTCGTGGAGGTCAGGAAGAAGAGCACCGGCGAGGTGATTGTGCATGGTCGCCACACCAAGTATCTCGCTCTCGCCATTTCCAGCAAACTGTGATAGATGATGGATAAGGAGCAATCTTATGCCATGCATGTTTCCAATCCAGCATCATCGTTGAATTCTTGTATCATGTCACTTGATTTGTGCAATGAGTAAGCTAGGGCAGCTGGCGGAGAGCCCGCGATCGCAGACGCTTTAATGGTTTTCAGTTTTCACAGCTGTTGTCCATACCTCCACACCTTTAAAAGTTTTTTTTTCCCAATAAATGGACTATACATAAATAAACGGCCTCAAAAATCAAGGACAGTGGGCTTGCGGAGCCCAATGAGCCGACCAACAATGCGGCCTTGGGCTTGTGAAACAACTTGCGGGACCCCACGGGATACGAGTTTAGTTTAGTTCCATATCGGTATCTTAGTCTGGTTGGCAACGTGGCTAGACTACAAATCAAACACCAAGGACAACCTTAAAACATACTTACCTGGACAGGGTCTATGAGTGATCAATAAGACTCATGGCCTAGGTTAGCAACCTCTATTGCACTTGGGTAGAGTGTTAGCCTAGCATCTCCATAGGAGAGTGGATGTCATAATTTGTTGTAGAGGGGGTACGCGTTCGCGCGACCCCTACTAAATTGTAATCATATAATTTATTTGTTTAGATTTAGATTAAAACTAAGATATTTAATTTAGATTCAGATTGATTTAGATTAGAATTTAGAAGAATTGGAATTAAGATGAAGATTGATCAGATTTTATTTAGACATTAGATTCAGTTTTTTATTATAGATAAATTACAATTGATCAGAAAACTATCTCCCAATCCATGATTTTCCAAAACAATTTAAAACCAGGAGTATATGTAAGAGCATCTCCAAGAGTTTCTAAAACAATCTCCCAATCCATGATTTTTAGCAAGATTAAAAAAATGTTAAATTACTTTCTATCTTTAGGATTGATTTTTTAGAAACTGTTGGAGAAAGCTTTCTTTGGTGCTCTCAATATTTTTTGGCCACTTGGAAAACTCAATGGTTTTGGAAAGAATTTTTTTGGTACTCTTGAAGATGCTCTAAAGCACGTGGACAATTGAGAGAGCTAGTTTGGTAGATAGGCTAGCGTTTTTACAGCCCATGACACGGCAGAATATAGAAAAGAGCATATATTTGGCCCAGCCTTAAACCGCGGCTGCCCTAGAATTTTGCCCAACCGCCTGACACCGACCGGCCCAAGAAATACGCAGGCCCAAACACGGGAACTGAGCTACCTGGTCCTGCACTCGCGGCGCACGTGAAATTTTTAAGTGCCGTTTACCAGGCGAGCGAATTCACCGACGCTTCGGCTCGTTGCCTCGATGCCAAGCAAGCCTCGAGTCGGGGTCTCGGGGAGCCAACAGCCAACTGCAACTGGCTAGCTAGCCCACCCACCCACCCAGAGTTCCACACCGAAATATGCGCGTGGCGTGGACTCGGGGCACGGGGCACCAGTCTCATTCCATCTCTCTTCGCCTCCTCCGCCTCGCCGGCGTCACGGCCGACGTCGGCCCCCGCCTCCTCCCCCGGCTCGAGGCTCGATCTCTCCTCCCGTTCTCCGCCCACACAATCCCTGCCACCGCCGAATGCGGGACCCGCCTTTGCTGACCGACTGACCGACCCCGCTGCTACCGGGTTAGTTGAGCGACCGCCTACCGGACCTCACGCCGCGCCCGGATCTCGCATGCGCCGCCGCCGCCGTCGCGCGATCTAGGGGCTGCGCGCTGCCCGGCGGGAGGGTAGGGCATCTGGGGCCTGGTGTGGTCGGGCGGCGGAGATGGCAACGGAGACGTCCACCTCAGCGGCTGGCGGGAGCTGGGTGGAGGGGATGTCCGCGGACAACATCAAGGGGCTGGTGCTCGCGCTCTCCTCCAGCTTCTTCATCGGGGCCAGCTTCATCGTCAAGAAGAAGGGGCTTAAGAAGGCCGGTGCGTCCGGCGTCCGCGCAGGTGACTTGCGGTGTCTCGCCCCTTCCATTCCCATCGATCCAGACATTGCGTTGCTCCGTAGATCGTGGTGGCTGGGCTGTCTGCTGCTGCGTTTTCGCTTTGATCTTCGAGGTGCTACGTGCGCGCGCAGAGGGCCGGCCTCGAGGCTCGGTTTTCGATTGGGCGTGGAATCCCCTTTCCCGTTCAGCGTTGAATGCCGGATGCTTGCTTCGGATCTGTGTTAGAGCGACAATTAGACAGTGTATACCTGAAGTTAGTTCAGATATTGTAATAAATTGTGTTGGCTAGGGAGTTGACCTGATTCGAGGTAGGTCATTTACAAGTAGCTGTGACTTGTTTGGCGGTTATATTCATGGTGTCATATTATGGATTGTCTTTTGCTCATTTTTCTGGAAAAAAGTTCTATGCCGCACCGTCGCATAGAACCTTCGTGCGACAACCTCTGCTTGTTGCACGCAGGTCCCACCTACAGGCAAGGCGATCAGCGGTGCCACGTGATCAAGCCGAGCAGTTAGATTTTTGAAAGGTGTCGTATCACGCGATTAGGTGGTGTCGCACAGAGGTTCTATGCGACTGGCGTCGCATAGAATTTTTTTCCCATTTCTTATGCCATGCATTTGTTAGTTCAACAGAAGTTTGTTTAGTGACTGTTGCTTATCCACTGAGTACATAAATTCTAGATGCACTCCAATTCGTGTAGGCTGGACTGTAGAAGGGAGGTGTGGTTTGTACAAGGTGAAAAAGGGATTATTTGTTGGCATGACTTTTATGAGGTTACTGTTGACTGGAAAATATGGCCATGCATGTTCGACATGCAGTGCTTTTGAAGAGTTGGGTTTTGGTCACTCCATTTTAGGGATGTTCAGCTCTGAGATTTACCGGCAGATATTCTGTTCTCAGTCATTGACTTACATTGGTGGTTAATTGCAGGTGTTGGTGGTTACTCTTACTTGTACGAACCATTATGGTGGGCAGGAATGATTACAAGTAGGTCACCTCTCATGCGAGTAGGTCTTCTGTTGTGCTAGTGCGGAATAATGTAATAGTATTGACAATTCTTAGTGCTATTTTCCAGTGATTGTTGGAGAAGTGGCTAACTTTGCAGCATATGCTTTTGCTCCTGCTATCTTGGTCACACCACTTGGTGCACTTAGCATCATAATTAGGTAAGAAATACAATTCATACTGCCTTGATGCTGCTTGTTATCCAAACGTCATTTTTCTAACATGCTTCTCTCACAGTGCTGCCCTAGCAGACATTATGTTGAAGGAAAAGCTGCATATATTTGGTATACTTGGGTGTGTTCTTTGTGTTGTGGGTTCAACAACTATTGTACTTCATGCCCCTCAGGAGCGCGCAATTGAATCTGTAGCAGAGGTGTGGGATCTTGCCACTGAACCAGGTACCCTCCTTTCCTACCCAATTTGTTATCAAATATTAGTTACTCCACTTTGGTATATTATCTCAGTAAGAGCTAATGCTATAAATTTTGGTCTTGCAGCCTTTCTTTCTTATGCTGCCATCGTTCTTGCTGCAACGTTTGTCCTCATATACTACTTTATTCCACAATATGGTCAGACGCACATCATGGTCTATATTGGTGTTTGTTCCCTTGTAGGATCTCTGTCGGTATGTGTTTTACACACTCACTTGGCACTAGTTCTCTCATTATGTATTTGTTTGAGTGATTATGCTCTAATTCTCTTTCCCTTCAAAATATGCTGGTGTTGGCAGGTCATGAGTGTGAAAGCTCTCGGAATAGCCTTGAAACTGACCTTTTCTGGAATGAACCAGCTAATTTATCCACAAACATGGTTGTTCACCATTGTTGTTATTGCATGTATAGTAACGCAGATGAACTATCTGAACAAGGTAATAGTGATTTTTCATTTTATTAATGGACAATTCGATGGTGCATATATAGTGAGCATTGACTACAGCAATTACTTTTGTGCCACATCTTTTTTCATGTTTTGCTTGGAAGTGGCACTGTGCTGGCAGGGATGCAGGGTATATCTATGCTTATTGAGTGCTCCAGTTGAATTTGAGGGCTAGTGATTGAGTATCCTGTGTTTTGCTTGTTACATACTTACATGAGTCATAATCAACTGTTGACGTGAAACAAACTCCTATGTTAATATGTTATACAATGCATATTGTGAATTTAGCATACTTGGCCCCCTTGAGTAATTTGATACTTGGGTACCTTGCTCATCTCCTGCTATTGTAATTGTTTTCTCTTTGTTGAGTTATCTTAGCTGCAAAATTTGAGGCTGTACTACCAGATGTTTTCACATTTTATATTGTGCTTAGTTAGGTATTATAGTACATCCATGCAATACCCATTGTTTATTACCTGCAGAGCATGTACTATTATTACTTGCTATAATATGCCATAATAGACATTAGCATGCTATTAGGATTAATATATCTCAACACCTGATCCTACTTTTACAGAATTCTTTTTTTGAAGGCATACTTTTACAGAATTCTGGTGTGGTACTTTTCAGTAAACCAACTAAGTTTAGTTTTTTTGTAGGCTCTTGATACTTTCAACACAGCAGTTGTATCACCGATATATTATACAATGTTCACGTCACTAACCATTTTGGCTAGCGTGATAATGTTCAAGGTAACGTTTTTCCCTCTTTTTGGCAGCATTTCAGTGCACTACATTATTGCCCTGCTTTTCTATGTGCAAGTTGTTTGACATGGAATGGAATGTGCTTGTTTAGATTAAAAGTATAAAGGGAAGCAACTTCTAGTAGCTGTTTCCTGCAGCTTCTATTGGCAAAATTAGATTATCCTATTCAAACTTATCCGTTTACTCAACCTATCAAATTTTATGCCCAACATTTTTCAAGTATAATCTTCATGTAAAGATAGAAATATTACAAGGTATAAATGGGCCCTGTAGGGACAGGTAGAAGTTAGGAGTTGATGTTTAAACACTATGGTTGTTTCTCATTAATTTCTCAAGTCCTTCAATATTCACATCATATGCTGGGCCCTCAATCCAGTGTCTTTCCACTTATCTGTAATACTGCAGATCATGTTGAAACGCTTCTGCTTGCTTCAACATGACCCTGCTACAACTTTTTTTAAGCGAGCGTGCACCTCATTTCCATTATCACAATGGAAATACAGAAGTCTGATACCCAGAAACAGATAAGAAAGAAGCACAACGAAACCTCTCCTAGGACTAATCTACCTTACCTGATTCAAGTGACGGGCCTAGGCCAGATGGTTGCTAGAACTTGTAACTGTGTTATTTGCTGGGAAGGGACTTGTGTGCACTGCACACCGAAAAGAAAAGGTGCTGGAATTCTGATAATCTATATGCTTGATTTCAGTTTGCCATAGGTAGGACTTTTTTTTTATTTATATTTGCTGCATGATGGCTGAAAGAAGGATGGTTGATGGAAATGCGATGTTAGTGGTAGTTGATTGATGAAGAGGTCACAACAGAGGATGACGGGGGTTTATGGTGGCTGTTGGAGAAATAGAGAGATAAGGGTGTATCAGCCGATGGATGAATACATGCCCTCAGATACCGTGTGCTAGTGTACTACTCAAATTAACATGGTCTTCACAGATTGGTTACGAGATCCATTAGTTTGTGACAGATATTTAAGCTTGTTGCTCCCATAAATGACCATGTAACATGAGTTTTGTTGTTGGCCAGTTTGGCTGTTGACAGACAATGTTCCATGAATTGTTTTAGTCATGTACTTATCCAGTTCAGGGCTTCGGGCATGGTTGTCAGTATTCCCTCTGTACAGTTGTCATAGTTGGTGGTGTGGTTAATGAAAATTTTCAACATTATTATTGACAACTAAACTACTTGCATGCAGGACTGGGATCGTCAGAATCCAACTCAAATTGTAACAGAGATGTGTGGTTTTGTTACTATTCTTTCAGGGACGTTTCTTCTCCACAAGACAAAAGACATGGTTGATGGTATGATATAATGCTCTCCACTTTTGGTTTGTTTTATATGTGCCAAAAACACACACACACACTGAGGTAATGTTTCACTCTGGTATCACAGGTCTCCCACCAACTCTACCTGTCCGGATTCCTAAACATGCGGACGATGCTGCTGAAGGAATTCCTCTTAGATCTGCTGCTGAAGGCATCCCACTCAGATCACCAAGGGCAACGGAATCATTTCGATCAACGCTATAATACTTGGTGGCCTTTGTGGCCATGCTCACTTGCTCAGCCATTCTTTCATTTGATACACACCTTTGTAGATTGTATTTTAGTATTCCAAAAGGTAAAGGCGTCACTCCCCATGTAATTTTTTGAGACACCGGTGTAGAGTATTGGGGAACCTCTGTTATACATCTCGAAATGCCCAGAATGGGCTTAGATTCAGTTTTTGATACACACTACGGTGGTATACAAGACCCGTTCGCAGCGATACAAACTGTTGTATTCTTTGGAAAGAAAATTAGAAGACAGGGAAAGAATCTGAAGAAGGCTCCTTGAAGAAACTTGCCTCCCATCCACTTGTGGTGTTCTGGTTGCTGATCTGCGTTTTTTTGCAATTCATTCATCTTATGTTCGTTGCTTCTGTGCGAGGGGAAGGCACTTGCCTCCCTACTCATGCTGAAGCAATTCATTTTCTTTCGTGTCCAACTCAACTCGTCAAGAGTACCGGAAGGTGGATTCTTTTCAGCTGTGGCTCAGTTTAGCGCGCTCTATTAATTGAGCTTGCCTGAGCTCGTGTCGTCCCAACCCTCCTCGCGCACTCTTCACCTCAACATCAATGGCGGAGAAGGAAGAATGCAAGGTCCTCATCGACCAAGCCAGCAACGATGTCGCAGATGCACCACGCGTCGAAGACGAGGATGACGAGGACGACGATAGCTGGAGCTTCATCGTGCTCCTCAACCTGGTCCTCGGCGGCACGGCGCGCCTGAACGTGCTCCTCCCGACCGCCACGATCCTCGCCTTCGCCATCTTCGCCCCTCTCCTCACCGACGACGGCAAGTGCACCCGGCTGAACCGCATCCTGACCGCGGCCTTCGTGGTCCTCTGCGCCGCGTCCTGCGTCTTCTTCACGCTCACCGACAGCTTCCGCTCCGCCTCGGGCCGCCTCCGGTACGGCGTCGCCACACCCACGGGCATCCGCACGTTCTGCGGCGGCCACCGGAGGAAGGGGCCGAGGGAGCCGGAGCGGTACAGGCTGCGGTGGTCGGACCTGTTCCACACGACGCTGGCGTTGGTGGCGTTCGTGACGTTCACCGCCTCGCACCACGACGTGGTCATGTGCTACTACCCCAGCGTGCCCCGGAAGGTCGTCAACACCGTGCCGCTCGTGATCGGCTTCGTGGTGAGCCTCCTCTTCGTGCTGTTCCCGTCCAGGAGGAGAGGCATCGGCTACCCTTTCCTGCTCCGCACCGATCTCGTGTACCTGCGCCGCTGAAAACTTAGCAGGCCGGCCGGCCGGCGTGCCGGAAAAGTGTGCGCCGTCTGTCTAATTACCTGAAGTCTGAACGCGTTGCGTGCGACCGTGATTTGTACTTGAATGAATTCACATGTATGGAAATTTTTACATGTTTGCAATGGTTCTCTTCTGAAATTTGTGCCAAAATGTATGCACATCTTTATTTATTGCCTCTCTCATTCAGTGCAAATCTGCAAGAATGGCAGGGAGAGATGTCCCAGAAGCAATTTGAGTGTAGCTGTGGTTGCCCCAGACATGTTGCTTGATCATTCTTCCGCGTCCGGGTTCGGCTCAAGGCCTGCAATTTGCTTCAGTGGCTTCCAAACAAAACTTCTCCTGCACGCGTCCAACAGGATCATGTAATAATGGTTTAGCCACAACTGACAATTGCTCCCGTATGGTGGGAAATTGAACATGGAGAATTGGAGATAGAAGAAACGCATGTACCAGTTGCCGACTTCTGCGATCACCCTGACTTTGGGGCGGATGTCTGGGAGCATGGCAAGGAACTGCAGCTCAGCCTTGGACAGAACCTGCATATATATCAGAGGCCAGAAGAAGAGGTTCAAGAACAGAGCACTCAGTAAAAAAATCCCGATCGATGGAGGTGCGTGTAAGCAGACACCGCACCTTGGCTTCCATGATCCAGACGACGAGGCCTTTGGCGTCCGGGTGCAGCAGGCTGAGCCTGTAGTCAACCTCCGGCGGGAAGTACCACCGCGCCACCGGCTGCCTGCCGAGGCTAGGCTGCAGTCACGGGCACCACTCCGATCAAGTCAGTTCTTAGAACAGCCGCTCCCCGTTGGCGCCGCCGCCGACCAATGGCCACGGAACAACAACAGCAAGAACAAAAAAAAAAAAAAAAAAAAAGAGACGTGCGTACGTACCGGGCAGACGGGGTGGACCTTGGTGAGCGTGGTCTCCGGATCGCCGAGCCCCCGCGCGGAGAGGTCGAGGAAGTAGTAGCCCTGGTAGCGGAGGCGGTTGAGGTAGCGGCCCTCGTAGCCGCCCTCGTGCGGCGGGTAGATGGCCAGCGCCTTGTGCTTCTCCACGTCGTCCAGCCACTTTCCCAGGTCCGGCCGCACCAGGTCCCCGCCCACGAAGTCCAACAACGAGCTGCGCACGGACACCGCCCCCCTGGCGCCCCGCGGCCCGCCGCGCCGGCCGCTGAGGAGCGAGGGCGCCGGGACCGGGGACACGGACACGGACACCGCGCGCGCCGCCGCCGCCGCCGCCGACCACATCCTGCTGCCTGCGGCCGTGCGTGTGGGTGGATGGGAGTGGGAGTCGCTTGCTTTTGAGCCTGTGGCGGGAAGATGGCTTGCGGTGAAGTGGGGAAGTGGGGAGGGGTCGCGGATAAGTCTGCAATCGAGGCCGCCCGTTGGTCTGTCAGCCGAATCGGCCAAGACTGAAGGAGCAAAGTACATGGCCAATTAGGCTAGTTTAGAAATTTTGATCCACAATCAAAATTGTCCATTTTACAAAGTTGTTAGAATAAAGAATAGACTTTACCATTTTATTCCTCATGCTGAAATGGTAAAAAAAAAACATATATAACACGTCCAATTGAAGTCTAGATGAAAAAATTATGCTCTCGGAAAATCACTTATTCTTTCTTTTTCTTGCTCTTGCCTTTGGATGATGTAGTGGCATTGAATGCCACACTCTTTCTCTTCTTCTCATTTTCCCTTTCCACCTCCACCCTTTCCTCACGGTACGTGTCTTGAGTGACCACATCACCTATTACTTGGATAATGGTGACTTCCTTCAATCCACCTCTCACAATAATTGTAACCAATGTATCAAAACCGAGGAGGTAGACACCTAAAGAATCAATGCGAGAAGTCCTCAACATACACCTTGTGCCCCAAGTTCCTTAGCTCATTTACAATGATATTGAGCTTATGGACATCTTGGGCACGCTCTCATCTTCTAGCATCTTGAACTTGGCAAATTTATCTTTAAAGACATATAGCTTAGCCTTTTTGACCGTCAAATGCCTTCATATGCATCTTCTAGCCTCTTCCACACTTTATGTACCATCTCCAAGTTTTTGATAGACTTGAAGACCTTGGGATTAAGAGCTTCATAGATCACATGGAGCGCTTGATCATCGAGGCGTAGCTTCTCTTCCTGTGACAATAGTAGCATCCGAATTAGCTTTTAGTACCAGTGGGAGAATAATTAGTCCATATCGTAGTAGGCTTGCACCATCAATGGTAGAAGCACTTATGTGTATGCAAGCTTGGTCTTGCGCCAACATGGTATGTAAATGATCTATTGTCTAGTACTCTAATTGAAAGTCAATATGTTCACATCTATATCTCTTATAAAGCTAAACCCCACTATAAGTTTATCTCAACATGCAAGATATTCACATCATTTCTCACTACCTATCCACATCACCTCCCATTAATAGCCATGTCATCTACTAATTTTCAATCTCTTAATACAAGCTGTTCACACCATCTCCACTAAAGCAATTTAATTTTAATATATGTGAAATATAGAGGGCATTCATATATTGCTATTTGTTTGGTCATTCTATCGTCTTATAATTTGATCTAATTATGTTAGTTTTTTTATTTGATTCTTTTATTGTTCGCACCATTTCCACTAATCACAATTTAATTTCAATATATAAGAAACATAGAGGGCATTCATATATTGTTATTTGTTTTGCCATCCATCGTCTTATAATTTCCACTAAGCACAATTTAATTTCAATATATAAGAAATACAGAGGGCATTCATATATTGTTATTTATTTTGCCATCCCATCGTCTTACAATTTGATGTAATTCTGTTAGTTTTTCATTGAATTCTTTCATTGCCTTGTCTAATTTTGGTGTGAATGGATGTAAGAACATGTAGGTTTAATTTATACATGCATCCTTCTAGTTTCTTATAAGTTAAAGCACTAGTTTATAAATGATTTGCCAATGCAGGATCTCAATCGACTTTTGTTGGTGCTTTTATGATTTGTCTTCATGAAAAAGATGAAGAAATGGTATTGCTATTATTCATTCCATATTCCACTTCTGAATTGATGATTCATTCAATATTCAAGTAGGTTCCACAGTTATTGAAGAATGATGAACTCATCAAATGAAGATGAAGGCCTCAAGACTCAAGTTGCCTTCAAGAACTCTTATTTATAGTAATGTTCATGTTTAAATGGCTACTGTTATTTGTTTCAAGGATTGAACGTGTCATGTGCATTGTTGTAATATGGAGTTTTAGACTGTGTGGATTATTTATTTAAATTAAGAACCTGTACTGTAGTTGTTCACTTGTTTCGGACTATGTGGAGTATCACTAGATGGCACTATGTTTTATGATGTTTGTTGTGTTGTGCTTGTGCACTATGATAAATTATTCTTGTTGTTGTTGCCTACTTCCTTGTTATGTGTTGTGTTGTGCATGTGCTACTGTGCTTGTGATGTTCCTAGGTTGTAAAGTTCTTGGATTTCGGGGACCCAACGGGTTGGGGGCGGGGGATCTCTCCCTGAAACAGGGCTTAGGGTGGGTTCGAGTTTTATTCTCTGGTTTTGGGTGCCGGTACGTGGATCCAGCAGCCGGCCCTGCCCCCACCCCATTGCCAACCCCTAACCAGTTCTAGACCAACGATTGTAGGTCCTCATCCCTGGATGCCACCTCCATCGATTCGCTTCTTCGCTTGACTCCGCCACTCCATTGGACAGTGGTGGTGCTCGAATGGTGGGGCCAATTCACCTTCAAAGACGAGTCTGTCAATAGGGAGGGCAAAGCTTGATCTAACTCTTTTTATCGGAATGCTCGATTTCGTTAACTAGCGCGATGAGGCAAATCACTGGATACAAGGTCTATTACAAATTCAGGGGCTTGGCTCAAAAACACTAAAGAGTCAGAGGCCAAGACATTGCTTCAGTTTGCAATGCATAACTTGCATATATGATATTTCTTGGCTTGAATGCAAGCACATCCCCACATTCATCCCTAATCACAAAACCCCATCCTCTTGTTCTTGCATTGATAGAGAGCCAGCGCGATGCACAATGACAGGTGGAGTGAAGTGGGGGGGGGGGGGGGCATCTCGCATGATGATGCGGTGTCACACGCAAGGCGCTATGCAGCGCTGCTGCATAGAATTTTTTACATTGGGTGAGGATAGCTTTATCCAACTACGTGTTTGTCGGTTTGGCTCTATTATCTCTCTCTCTCTCCTCTAGTGAAGTGGAGTGGCCCGATAGGTTAGTGAGCCCAAGGGTATAGACGTAATTTCATATCCAATTATATCCCTAAAATATGTTTTCGGTGAATAAGTTTTGACTGAATGCTACTTTTGGTTGATATTTTCGTCTTTCAATGGTATTTTAAAAAAGGCGAACTCGTTCAGTGGTATTTTTTGAATGCTATGGAAACATTTTCCCTTCTTTTTTTGATAGCATTTGTCTTCTCAATCATATAATATATAATCAGACTTAGACTTGATTTCATTTTTACGTCGTTTGTGGAATTTTTTAATATTATATGATCGTCATGCATCAAAAGTAACTTACGCCTTCCATATCAAAACAAATGTATTCGTGCTGGTTAAACTTTCTTAAGTTTGACTAGGTTTATAAAAAATGTTAACAATATTTCTATCTTCAAATAAGTTTATTACGAAAATAGATTCAACGATCCATTTAATGATACTAATTATGTACTATAAGTATTAATATTTTCTTGTATATATTTAATCAAAATTAAAAGTGGTTGATTCCCTAGAAAGTGAGAACGACACTTATTTTGGAATAGAAGGAGTACATCATAATTAGCTGTGCTCTATAAATTGATTTAGCATCTACATCTACAAGAAAAACCAAACGTTAGGAATTTCAAAGAGCAAGTTCAACCATAAGTTTATGCATACAACTCAGTAGTATCAAAGAGGCCTACAACTCGGTAACCGTGTTCTGTTTGTTTGAAACCGGTCCTGACACAACATTGCAAGTCGAGCACGCTCGGTATCCAATTCATCATACTGCACCACGAGGCCACGAGCATGCATACACTACCACGCCTTTTAACGGAAACAAATCAGGTGTGGACTATCCGTACGTAACACGGTGCGGACATTGTGCATGACATGTGGCCCATGGGACGTGTGATTTTGCAAGCAGACCCACACGTTAGCAGCACAATCCATACAGGATCGCATTAGGATGGTCCATACGTATTTTTCCCCTTTTAACACGTCATAGCCATCTCCTGATCGCCCGATCAGAAAAACAAACGGCTCATATCAGGCGGCCGACGTGTCCAGCAGGCGTTGGACAACGCACGTCGCCTCCGATTCAGAGTTGCCAAATCAAGGCTCGCCCCGGGTGGCTTTATATACTGGCGCGACGTGTACCCAATCATCGCATCCTCGTCTCGTTTCGTGTGTTACCAACATCGCAACACGACAATAGCTAGGGCAACTAGATGGCTCGAGGAGGGTGGAAGTTGTTTGCGTTGTTGGTCACTGGCTGCTTCTTGTGGCCCTGTCCTATGCAGCGGCGGCCGGTGATGGAGCCGATGGCACCGCGATCGGCATTGACCTAGGCATTGATGAGGACATCACTTCTTTAGAGGTATCCACTGCTCCTCCAACCGTCATGTAAGGTCCAATGACCCAGGCTCGAAAGCGACAACTCAATTTAGAGGTGAGCTCGTTCTTAAGCGATACTTTTCATATTTTTGAGAATAGACTACTACCTAATGATGTTATCTTGCTTAGGAACATTGGAGAGGGTCATGAAGGACTTAGAGGAAGTAGTGGAGGTGATGATGACCATTAAGGACGTCCAACACAAGTCGGAGGTCTAGTCCCACAAGAATTCGAGTCTGCCTCGGCCTCCAGGACCAGTCTGCCTTAAACTGGTCAGCCAGGACGCATCCAGACTCCGTTTTCAACGATCCACATAGGGATGGAAAGATAATTTGATAAGGAAGCCAATCCAAGTGGTTTCACGTCAAAACCTCTTCGGAATCAACGGGAATCGTTGAAACAAGTCTACGTCTAGAATCTGCTAGGGTGCTGCGACACCTTCTTTTGGTCCGTTGAACCGTGTATCGTGTTTGGGCCCATTAGGAGGCACGTCCAGGGTAGGCGATGACCCTAAGACCTTTATAATCATACGCCACCACCATCATTAGGTTTTTGGGTTTTACTTAGATTATTCTATCAAGAACAGTTTCACCGTTCATCGGTTTGTGAGACCCCAACTTCGTGAGATAATCTTTTATCTGCAATTTGGTTATGTTCTTTCTTGTTCTTGCTTGTGTTCTTCATTGCGCAGGCAAGGATTAGCCTTCTTGGCGAGGTCAACCTAGTCCGTGACTTGGTTGATAACTAGAGGAGCTATGGTGCTAAGATTGCAGGGTTCGATCTTTCGATCTGAAGCTGGATCGGTGTGTCATTCTCCGCCACAACAATAGTTACCTCTACCTGACGGAAGATCGGGATCCCCGTCTCCATTAAGTGGTATCAGAGCTAAGGTATACCGTCAGGTTTATATTTATTCCCCAGTTTGAGTGTTTCGCATTCGTCCCATAGTCCAGTGCCATACTCGTTTTTCCTGTCCTAGAACATTACGCGCCATAGCCTTTGTATATTTCGGTTTCAGAGTCTGTCGTATTGAGTTTGTGTCCTATTCGAGGTCTGGTTGCTAGTTAGGTCATGTTAGAGTCCAGTTCGTGTGTTTTACCCCATCGTTTCCATCAAATCTTTGCTATTGTGACCAATTTTGCGAACATTGTTCCCGTTTTGTCCTCTAATTCAGAGCAATTCTTAAAACTGGTCTAGTTTTTACATACGGACTCCGATTTCGACGTTTCATATATCAAAATCGATTAGAAAAATTTTTTGGATCCGCCCATCCCTAGCTTTGCTGGGGTTCGAAATTTTTAGATTGGTCAAAAAGTGGTCACAAGATCCTCTTTTCGTGGTCACAAGGATTTTGTCGATTTTGAGCAAGTTTTCTGAAAATTCCGTAGGCCACGTCTTACACTTGTTTGAGCTCATATTTTTTGTAGTTACTTCTTTTGTGCTCCTAAGTAAAGGAAAAATATCAAAAAATAAAATAAAAAAGTCAAAATTTCAAAAAAAACGACAGCCCCAAAAATAGAAAAAAAGAAGGGCAAAAGAGAAACAATATCTAGAGGAGCACATAGAGAAGACCAAAGTGAGTTGTGTTAGCGTGTGCTGTCTGGTTCCTTATTTGTGTTGCTGTTTTCATCCACTATACTTGTTTTTCACACACCTGTCACCTTGCTATCCACCATACTTGCATGTTTGTTACACACCTGGTACTTGGAGCATTTTAGACTAGCAACGAGAACAAGTACTTTAGACTATAATTCAGCATTACTTTCTGTTACTGACTTGTGTGCCAGATATACATATTACTCTTTGTGTGCCTTTCAAGCTCCACAAACTCTTCAGATCAGTACAGACAAAGGGCCTTGCAATCTCGGTACCACTGCTTCACAGGTATCATGAATCAGCCGCCGGTTGTACCACCCAATGCTTGTGTTGGTAAGAACTTTGTAAGAGCTTGATAAGATGCTTCCACTTGCTGTGAAAAGTAACACCACTGCAACCACGTAGTCATTTGGTAGGGATAACTTTCACCTGTTTGTTCCTATTTTTGTGTTTTCAATGGTAGGAGGTGAACAGATTAGAGATAACAATTCTAAGGGTTTCAATGAGTGTGTCAGTCAAGAGCAACTACAAGCTATTGTAGAGGATACCCAAAAAAGAATGAATGAGGCCATCAGGAAGGCCGTCACTAACGCACTCATTGAACTCAACATTGGCAATAGCATGGAGAGATTGGACAAGCGAATTTCCATGCTAACCGACAAGGTTACTGAGTTGGAAACATTTGTGGCGGGCAACAATGACGTCTCCGGCAGCAACACCGATGGTCAAGACATGGTGTATGATGCCAATAGGAACATAGGTCGAGCAGCTTTCCGACAAGAGAGATTATAATAACGTTTTCACTGCAACACGACAAGTATGGGTGGTGTCCACCACCACCACCATCAAGGTAATAATCACCGTGTGCCCGATGATCCTTATGCTAAAATTAAGTTCACAATACCATCTTTTTCGGGTCATTATAATGCTGAGGGATATCTTGATTGGGAGATGATGGTAGAATAAAAGTTTAGTGCCCACCTTGTACCTGAGCAGCATAGAGTTAGACAAGCTACTAGTGAGTTTAAGGATTTTACCATTATTTGGTGGAATGAGCTAGCTGCATAGAATGCTTTACCTGGTATGTTGGAAGAACTTAAGGTAGCTATGCGTGATCGTTTTGTTCCTCCTTTTTATCATAGAGACTTACGTAAGAGATTGATGCGTTTAGAACAAGGAGATAAATCTGTACAGGATTACTATAGTGAGCTCCAAAAGGGATTGATGTGCTATAGTGTTGTGGAGGGAAATAAAGATGACATTTGTCATTTTTATTCGGGTTTGAGGCGTGAGATTCAGGACATTATTGATTATAAAGAATTTAACACTGTCAACCAGTTGTTTCAGTTTGCTATGCTTGCAGAAAAGAAATTGCAGGGGCGTGAACAGCAGGGCAAGAGCAAGGTCAGCACCGGCACATACACGCCATGCTCGGCACCATCTTTGGGGCTGACCAAGCCAACCACTTTTCGGACGCCTCCACCAGCGAGCAAGCGACCAGCAGCCTCTAGAGTTTTCACTACACCTAAGGCACCTCCCGCACGACCTTCAGATTTAGGTAAAAATTCTTTGCAGATGCCTACCAAGAGTTCCTCATCCATTGCATCGATGGGATGCACTTCGGGTATTCAGTGCCACCGTTGCTATGGCATTGGTCATATGCAGAAGGACTGCCCAAGTCAGCGAGCATATATTGCTACAGAAGATGGTTACATCAGCACCTCTGACATTGAGGATGAAGAAGACCAAGATGCAGATGAGGAGGATGGCGAAGTCCTTGGTGACGAGGCCACGATGTCCTATAGGAGCATCATTGTATAGCGGGTGCTCAGCTCACAAGTCCAGCAACCTAAGAAGCTACAATGCTATAACTTGTTCTAGATTTTCTTCGTCATCAGCGACCGTCGAGCACGTGTCATTATTGATGGAGGTAGCTACAACAATTTGGTGAGCTCTGATTTGGTCAAGAAGCTTGGCTTGACCACATGCCCACACCCACATCCATACCATATTCAGTGGCTAAATAATTCTGGTAAAGCAAAGGTAACACAAACTTACAGAGTTTCATTTTCTATTGGTTCTTATGCTGATTCTGTTGATTGTGATGTGGTACCTATGCAAGCTTGTTCTCTCTTATTGGGTCATCCTTGGGAACATGATAATGATGCTACACACCATGGTAGAAGTAATAAATACACTTTTGTGCATAAAGGAAAGAAAATTACTTTGGTACCTTTGACCCCTGCTCAAATTGTATAAGCTGATAGAGAACGCGCTGCTAGTTTCAATCATATTCAATCTGAAAATCAGCAAGTTCCTAATTCTATTTTCCCACCTAAAAGGATAAGTCTACATCTATTTCTAAGGCTGAGGGAATTAAATTGAAGGGTGGTGTTATGCTTGCAACAAAATGTGACTTTGCTAAAATTTCTGATGATGATATTTGCTATGCTTTGGTATGCAAACAAGCTATGTTTTTGCTTGATGATATTGTTAGCTCGGTACCTCCTGCTGTCACTAACCTTTTGTAGGAGTATGAGGACATTTTTCTTGCTGAGATACCCCGGGGCTGCCACCTATGAGAGGGATAGAGCATCAAATCGATTTGATTCTAGGAGCAACCTTGCCCAACCGTGCTGCTTATCGAACCAATCCTGAGGAGACTAAGGAAATTCAGCGACAAGTCTAAGACCTTTTGGACCGCGGGTATGTACGTGAAAGCCTTAGTCCTTGTGCCGTTCCTATACTTTTGGTTCCTAAGAAAGATGGAAGTTGGCGTATGTGTGTTGATTGTAGAGCCATCAATAATATTACTATTCGGTATCGTCATCCTATTCCTAGGCTAGACGACATGCTTGATGAGTTATGTGGTTCTATAATTTTCATTAAGATTGACTTGCAAAGTGGCTACCACCAAATTAGAATGAAACTTGGAGATGAATGGAAAACCGCGTTTAAAACCAAATTTGGGTTGTATGAGTGGTTAGTAATGCCTTTTGGTTTGACAAATGCACCTAGCACTTTCATGTGCTTAATGAATGAGGTTTTAAGAGCTTTTATTAGACATTTTGTGGTAGTTTACTTTGATGATATATTGATTTACATCAAGTCTTTTAATGAACATAAGGATCACTTACATGCTGTTTTTAATGCTTTATGTGATGCACGTCTATTTGGCAACCTTAAGAAGTGCATCTTTTGCATGGATCGAGTTTCTTTTCTTGGCTATGTTGTAACTCCACAGGGAATTGAGGTGGACGAGATGAAAATTGAAGCCATTAAGGGCTAGCCGGTTCCCCAAACCATCACACAGGTGAGGAGTTTTCTTGGTCTTGTAGGATTCTACCGCCGCTTCGTCAAAGATTTCAGCACCATTGCTGCCCCATTGCATGAGTTGACGAAGAAAGGGGTGGTGTTTCATTGAGGAGAGGCACAAGAGGAGTCCTTTGACACTTTGAAGGACAAGCTCACACATGCACCATTGCTGCAACTTCCAAATTTTGGTAAGACTTTTAAGCTAGAATGTGATGCTAGTGGAGTTGGCATTGGTGGTGTTTTGATGTAAGATAGCAAACCTGTTGCTTACTTTAGTGAAAAATTGTATGGTCCTATTCTTAATTATTCCACGTATGATAAAGAAATGTATGCACTTGTTCGTTCTTTAGAGACATGGCATCATTATTTATGGCCTAAAGAATTTGTTATTCATTCTGATCATGAATCGCTTAAGTATCTTCACTCTCAAAATAATCTGAACCGTAGGCATGCTAAATGGGTTGAATTTATTGAATCTTTTCCTTATATTATCAAACACAAGAAAGGAAAGGATAATATGATTGCTGATACTTTGTCTAGAAGATATACATTGCTGTCCCAACTTGATTGCTGGATTTTTGGTCTTCAATCCATTAAAGAACAATATGCGCTTGATCCTAATTTTAAGGATGTGTTGCTTAATTGTAGAGAGGGACGTGCATGGAATAAGTTTATGATCAATGATGGGTTTTTGTTTAGAGCTAACCACCTATGCATTCTAGTTGGTTCCGTTTGTCTTTTGTTGTTGCAGGAGGCACATGGAGGTGGATTGATGGGATATTTTAGTGCCAAGAAGACGGAGGAGGTGCTATCCACACACTTCTTTTGGCCAAGGATGAGGTGAGATGTAGAGCGGTATGTGGCTCGGTGTGCCACATGTCAAAAAGCTAAGTCGCGATTGAACCCATATGGTTTGTATATGCCTCTTCCTGTTCCTTCTACTCCTTGGGTAGATATATCTATGGATTTTGTGTTGGGATTGTCAAGGACTAAGAGAGGGAGGGATAGTATTTTTGTGGTGGTTGATCGTTTTTCTAAGATGGCACATTTTATTCCTTGTCATAAGAGCGACGATGCTGTTCATATTGCTGACCTTTTCTTTTAAGAAATCATTCACTTGCATGGTATGCCTTCTACTATTGTTTCAGATCACGATGTAAAATTCTTGAGTCATTTTTGGCGCACATTGTGGAATAAATTGGGGACCAAGCTGCTATTTTCTACAACATGTCATCCCCAAACTGATGGGCAAACTGAGGTTGTGAATCAAACATTGTCCACCATGTTGAGAGCCATTTTGAAGCGCAATTTGAAGATATGGGAAGAGTGTTTGCCGTATGTGGAGTTTGCATATAACAGGGCGGAATATTCCACCACCAAGGTAAGTCCTTTTCAGGTAGTGTATGGTTTTAACCCCCGTGCTCCTATTGATCTTTTGCCTTTACCTACCACTGAGAGAATACATAGTGATGCTAGAGAGCATGCTGATTTTATTTGTAAGTTGCATGAAACAACTAAAGCAAATATTGAAAGAATGAATGAAAAGTATAGAATTGCTGGTAGTAAAGGTAGAAAAGAGATTAAACTTGAACCGGGTGATTTGGTTTGGTTACATTTGAGAAAAGATAGATTTCCTGAGCTGCATAAGTCTAAATTAATGCCAAGAGCAGCTGGTCCTTATAAGATCATTAAGAAAATAAATGATAATGCCTACAAACTTGAATTGCCACCCGAGTTTGGGGTTAGTCCCACCTTTAACATTACAGATTTGAAACCTTATTTGGGAGAAGAAGATGAGCTTGAGTCGAGGACGACTCCAATTCAAGAGGGGGAGGATGATGAGGACATCACTTCTTTAGAGGTACCCACTGATCCTCCAACCGTCATGTAAGGTCCAATGACCTGGGCTCGAAAGCGACAACTCAATTTAGAGGTGAGCTCGTTCTTAAGCGATACTTTTCATACTTTTGAGAATAGACTACTACCTAATGATGTTATCTTGCTTAGGAACATTGGAGAGGGTCATGAAGGACTTAGAGGAAGTAGTGGAGGTGATGATGACCAGCAAGGACGTCCAACACAAGTCGGAGGCCCAGTCCCACAAGAATTTGAGTCTGCCTCGGCCTCTAGGACTAGTCTGCCTTAAACTGATCACTCAGGACGCATCTAGACTCCATTTTCGATGATCCACATATGGATGGAAAGATAATTTGATAAGGAAGCCAATACAAGTGGTTTCACATCAAAACCACTTCGGAATCAGCGGGAATCATCAAAACAATTCTGCATCCAGAATCTGCCAGGGTGCTGCGACACCTTCTTTTGGTCCGTTGGACCGTGTATCGTGTTTGGGCCCATTAGGGGACGCGTCCATGGTAGGCGACGACCCTAAGACCTTTATAATCATACGCCACCACCGTCATTAGGTTTTTGGGTTTTGCTTAGATTATTCTATCAAGAACAGTTTCACTGTTCATCGGTTTGTGAGACCCCAACTTCATGAGATAATCTTTCATCTGCAATTTGGTTGTGTTCTTGTTCTTGCTTTTGTTCTTCGTTACGTAGGCAAGGATTAGCCTTCTTGGCAAGGTCAACCTGGTCCATGACTTGGTTGATAACCAGAGGAGCTGTGGTGCTAAGATTGTAGGGTTCCATCTTTCGATCTGAAGCCGGATCGGTGTGTCATTCTCCACCACAACGATAGTTATCTCTACCTAATGGAAGATCGGGATCCCCATCTCCATTAGGCACCACCTACTCATGCGTCGGCATCTATCGAAATGGCCACGTTGAGATCATCGCCAACAACTAGGGCAACCGGATCACGCCCTCATGGGTTGCCTTCACTAACAGCGGCGAGCGCCTCATTGGCGAGGCCGCCAAGAACCAGGAGGCGGCCAACCCAGTGAGCACCATCTATGACGCCAAGCGGCTTATCGGGCGCTAGTTCAACGATGCCGTGCTGTAGCGGGACATGAAGCTGTTGTCCTACGAGGTCATCGAGTGGAACTGGAAGCCACGCATGTAGGTCCAGGTGAGGGAAGACGACATGCGTGAGTGTAGCCCCAAGGAGGTCAGCGCCATGGTGCTCACTAAGATGAAGGAGACGGCCGAGGCCTACCTCGGCTAGAAGGTCATGGATGCCATCGTCACTGTCCCGGCCTACTTTGACTATGCACAGCGCCAGGCCACCAAGGACACTGGCCTTATCGCTGGGCTCAACATGCTCCTCATAATCAATGAGCCCACCGCGGAAGCCATCGCCTACGGCATCGATGAGAAGGGCCTATTAGCCCCTAGATCTCCGGCACGGAGTTATCCGACCACTCACTAGTGTTGTCGAGCAGACACTAGTGATGCCGACCATGACACTATGGTTGGCGACCACACACTATGGCTAGAGGTAGAAGAAGGAAGGGAGAATAGAGCACACACACAACACAAGCACCAGCGTTGGGTAGAAATCTACAGAGGAGATGGCAAAACTGAACTTGCTCTCTTTACTGAGTTACAATGGCAAACTATATATATAACTCTATCCATCTAATCCTAGTATAGACATGTCAAGCTATCATACTGCTACAGTGACTAGATGTGACAGCATGACTAACTTTGGCACTTATCTCTACTGTGGCTATAGTGCGGTAGGTGAGCCATTCGGCGCCTGCCCCTGCAGCTGCTATAGTGCAACAATAGGGAGCCCTTTTTGGCACTACCTGTCCCTACCATGCGTTCACACAAGGGGAGCAGCAGATTACTTAACAATTCTTCCCTTAATCCTGCTGCTAACCCTTGAACCCTGTCCATGACGATCAACTTCTTTAGCTCCATGAGTCAAAGACGGCCGAGCAGCTTGGTGAGAACGTCCGTGAGTTACCAACCAATTTCGACGAACTCGATGACGATATGCCCTCCATCGATACAGTCCCTGAGGAAGTGGAACTTGATGTTGATGTGCTTGCTCCAGTCGTGGAGATCCAGATTCTTCGTGAGGGCGATGGTAGGCTGGTTGTCCACCATCAGTGCTGGTGGGTGGCTTCTTCACCGGTCAGCTTGCCTAGCAGCTAGCGTAGCCACATAGCTTGGCACACCGCTATGGCTGCCACCATGTACTCTACCTCATATGTGGATAGTGCCACCACCTTCTGTTTTAGCAACAGCCATGAGATTGGAGCCGACCCAAGGAAAATGAGCACGCCAGAGGTGCTCCACTGTCTGTCGATGTCCCCTACCATGTCTGCATCACTGAACACAGTGAGCTATAGCCTACTTTTGCTGGTCTTGGGAAAGACAATATCCTGATCCATCATCCCCTTGATGTAGCGCAGTAGTCGCTTCACCGTAGCCCAGTCATCCTCTCTGGGATCCTCCATGAAGTGACTAACGTAGCCCACGGTGAACGCAATGTCTAGCCTCATGTGGACTAGGTAGCATAGACCATCGACGATGCTCCAGTAGAGTGTTGCATCTACCTTCGCTGTGGTACTAGCCTTTGTCAGCTTCAGTCGCTCCTCCATCGGAGTCACACATGGCTTGCACTCAGCCATGCCGCTTTGCTCTAATAGCTTTGAGGCATACGCGCTCTGACTGAGCATGAGATCCTCCTTCCCCTATCTCACCTCAATGCCAAGGTAGTAGGAGAGCATGCTAAGATAGCTCATTAAAAAACAAGCCACCATCTCACGCTTAAAGCTATCGATGTCCTCCACATGCGCGCCGATGATGATCAAGTCATCCACATACATGTCGAGGACGAGCTCCGCCTTCCCCCATCATGATGTGTAGAGCGCGTGCTCGGTTGTGCACCTCATGAACCCAAGCTCACCCAGCGTGGCATCAAGCTTGGCGTTCCATGCTCGTGGGGTCTGTCATAGCCCGTAGAGCACCTTGCGTAGTCGGAGCACCTTGTGCTCTGCTCCCTTGATGGCAAAACCTGGAGGTTATATGACGAAGACCATCTATGCCAGTTCACCATAGAGGAAGGCCAATTTTACATCCAGGTGATGGACATGCCAGTCCTTTGCTGCTGCCAAAGTGAGAAATAGTCAGACAGACTCCATGCGCGCTACCGGCGCAAAGACTTCCTCAAAGTTGATGCCCTCGTGCTGGACAAAGCCTCGGGCGATGAGGCATGCCTTATGCTTGACAATAGCATCGTGCTCGTCCCGCTTGACCTTGTACACCCACTTTAGGCCAATCAGATGGCATCCTGGAGTTGGATTGATGAGATCCCAAGTCTCATTTTCCTTGATCGTCTTCATCTCCTCCAGCATTGAACATCGCCAATTTGCATCATGATCGGCCAGCATGAACATGGGTGGTTCCTCTGCACTGATTAGAAGAAGCTCTGGGTCATTGAGCAGCCAACCCGCTAGGCCTAAGGGCCCTGTGTTGCTGATGATGTCATCCAACCTACGGAACCGCACCTCCTCACCATCATGGAAGGCATCCACGAACTCAGTGATGTCGCTTGAAGGTGAGGCAAACTCGATCGGCGTCGATGGAGTTCCCTGTTCCACCAGAGTGCTCGACACAGCACCTGGAGTACTCGGCACCCTAGCTATAGTTCTCAGCGCCACTATAGGAGTGCTCAACCCTAGTCTTGGAGTGGTTGATACCACTGCAAGACCCCTCGGTTCTGCTATGGGAGTGTTCGGCACCCATCCTAGAGTGGTTGACACCACTATAGGACCACTTGGCACCACTCCTGGAGTGCTTAACACCCCTCTCGAAGTGCTCGACACCGCTCTAGGAGTGCTCAACTATGTTGCTGGAGTGGTCTACACCTCCTCTCTAGCATCTCCACCACTGTGGATGACCAAGTGCTCGACGACAAAGGTGCAGGTGAAGCCGCCAGCTTCTTTCGTGTTCGGACTGTCCTAGTCCCAAGCTACCTTCTTGTCGAACATGATGTTGTGCGAGACAAGCACCTTGTCGCCGCGTGGGTCGTAGAGCCATAATGCCTTGGTACCTTCCACGTAGCCCAGGAGCACCATCGGTGTGCTCCTGTCCTCCAGCTTGGTGAGGACCGGCTTTATTTCCCTCACATGGCCAATGCAGCCAAATGTCTAGAGGAAGGACATGCTTGGCTTATGTCCATACCAAGCTTCGAACGGCGTCTTGCCCTTTAGAGCCTTGGTGGGCGCGTAGTTGAGGATGAACACCGCCATGGTCATCGTCTCACCCTAGAACCTTGCCGACATGCCTTTGGCCTTCATCATGGATCGAGCCATGCCGACCACCGTAAGGTTTCGCCGCTCCACCATGCCATTCTTCTATGGTGAGTATGGCATGGTGTGGTGTTGTACCACACCCTGATCCGCATAGTATGCAGCATACTTGTAACACCTCGGGTGTTTAAATACTAAAACCTGACATGTCATCATACGCACTGCAAAGCATTTGACATTTGGTGAAAACTTTGAGATGCATACACTAAAACAAGTTTATATTTATGTGGTATGTGTTGAATTGTGTTGTTTGACTCGAGTTCAAAGTTTGCTTGGATTTTCTTTAATTTTTGAGAAAACCCTGATTTTCAGCATTTAAATCATACCCTGAAAACTCATTTCAAAATCTAAGCATATTTTGGGGTTGAGTCCAAAAGCAAAAGTGTAGAGCTTGTCAAGTTATACAAAGTTTGTTTTTGGAGTTTTCAAAGTTGTTATGAAAAATTTTGAGTAATTCAAAAAGGCGTAATTTGTTAAATTTCCCCTATTTAAATTCAAAAGTTCATTTCAAAATCTAGACCGAATTTGGGGGTAGTTATAAAAGCAAAGTTGTAGAACTTTTGATTTTGAACAACTTTTGTTTTTGGAGATTTTTGAGTTGTTATGAAAATTTGAGAGTAATTTGTGAATTTTGGTGAATAGCAATCTTATAAATACTGTGAACAGTGTTCACCGTCTAAGCTACATGGCCGGCGACCTTCTTCGGTGTTCCAGGCACATCATGGCCGTCCTTGGCATCGTGCTGGCACAAAAATAGCTCCGTCGTGGCTTCCTTGAGCTTCTGAGCCGTGCTATAAGTACCGAGACGCCGTCGTCGTCGTTTTTCTTCTTCCTCTGTTTTCACCGCCGCCGCTGTTGTCATCGCTCCGGCGAGCTCACATTGTCTCCCCAGTGCCATTGCCATCTCGGTAAAGGCCATCCCAATTCCGTCTTTTCCTTGTGAATCTAGCCAGCTAGCATTGGTCACCTAAAATTGCCAAGAATCCGCTGTCCACGTCTTTCTTCCTCGTGGCCGGCAACTTCACCGTCGTGGGCGTGTCGTCGTGGCCAGAGCCCTCTGGTGAGCCATTGCCTGTGATCAGTGTACCTACAGCTTCATCTCGATGCTGTAGTACTTAATCTGTTGTTGTTTACTCATTTTGATCACTGCAGTCACCGGTTCTCCATCACCGACGATCTTTGCTCCGCTGTGATCACCATGGTCGTCATCACGCCTCTCCGTTGCTTCTCCGACCTCGTTCCTTGCTTCAACATGTTCAGGGTGAGCTACTAGTGCTTCCTGGATCCTTTGTTTAAGCTCTACTGGTTTCACATCACCGGCGTAGCGCTACCATGCCACCGTGTCCACCATGGCCGGCGTAGTGCTCGATCCAGTCCGTAGCTAGTACAGCTTGTGCCCTAGATCGATGCGCCTAGTCGAGGGTAGTGTTTTGGTACCTTGGTCGTCACCGTTGGCCTCGCCGTCGGCGAGAAATTGCCGGTCAGCGCCGTCGTTGCCATGGTTAGCGCGGGAGGAAGGGGATGACAGGTGGGGTCAAGGTGTCAGTGACTCAGTGATTTCAAAATGGATTTTTCTATTTTCAGATTTGAATGAATAGTGTATGTTTTCGTTATTTTTGTATAGATTTACTTAGAGCTCCAAAAATTATGAAATTTTTTGTGTGACCTCTCTATGATGTGTATTATTTAGGAAAAACATGAAATGTTGTTTTTCAGTACTTTTTGAATGTGATAAAAATTGCTCAATTTATTAATAAATGGATTTCCATGATTTTTCTAGGCTTATTTAATTGTCCAAAAATTATGAAATTTGTTTTGTCACTTACTTATCATGTAATGAATATTTACAAAATTTTTGAGGTCAATTGGAACAAGTTGAATTATTTCATAATTCTTAATTAATTAATTAATTCATAAAAGCAAATAGTAACCTTTAGTGATTTAGGTTTTTGTTGGCATTTTTGATTGAGTGATGTCCTTGGGCCGTTAGTTGGTAATGATCCTTGGCAATTGATGTAAGTAGTACGAAAAAGATTTGGTTAGTTTGACTTATAACTGTACCGCGAAGGAAAGTTGTATTCAAATTGTTAATTCTTTCCTCCATCATCGAGCATCATGTTTCGTACTCTGCATCATGTTAAACATGTCATTGTTACTACGTGTAGTGAACGAAGGTGAACACGTAGTAGTTAATCAAGTGGCGGAGGAGGTTAATCCGTCTGTTGAAGTCGGTTCGAATACTTGTGAAACGTCGCAGGAATCGGACTTTTCCGTCAACGAAGGCAAGCCCCGGATGCATACAACCATACCTTGTATTTTACAAATTGATTTCGGTTTTGCTTCTTTTTACTGCATTAAGTGATTAGGAGTCAAGTATAAACCAAATTGGTACATTACCAACCTTGTTATTCCATATTTACCATATTACCGGTTTTAAATTCGTATATGCCTAGTTTTGCTTAGCTATGCTTAGAACGATGAAAGTCGGGCAATTACCTGCCACCTGCAAGTTTTAAATGGAACCTTGGTTACTAATGTGATCATGTGATATGGGAATGTGGAGTAATAAATCTAGACCGGGTGGACTCGGTGTGTGTGAGCCACAAGACATGGAGGTCTTGTGAGCGGGTCCTCCGCCTGTGTCGATTAAGGCACGTCCGTTGTTGAATTGCATGAGGTGAGAATTTGTAGTACTAACCACATACTCCGGTAAGCCTTAACTTGGTGATTCTAGTACGAGAATGGCTACTCGCGCACTAGGAGTGGAGAGATGGTGGGAATAGCGTGTACCCACGTGGCCATGGGCTGGATGGTGGAGTACTATATTCTCGGGTGGCGCGGACCCGTTCTTGTTTTAGAGGATCCGAGTGCAGGTTGGTATATGTAGGTCGGGGACCTACATATGTCGTGTAGTCTGGAATTCTTAGCTGGGTTTTAATCAGTTCGAATCGTCGTTGCTCCTCGGTTATGGAGACTCAACTCACTGTTCATCATCGTAGTATTAATAACTAGAACTTGAGTCTGGTTGAGAAAGTGTTGGATATGAAGTTTCATGATCTCCATACGGATCATGTCAGCTTTGTATATGATTTTATGAAGTTATAAATGTCGAATTAAAGAATTTTTATCAAAGAGCTTTTACGCAAAATAACTTCGATTATTGCTAAAGCCATACCTTGAATCCCTAAGCCTATATTCCTGAGTTTATCAGTTCTTATTTCGGTTAAGTCTTGTTGAGTACTTTTGTACTCAGGGTTCGTTGACCCTTGTTGCAGGTGAGCCTCATGAGTAGATCTGTTTTGGATCGTGCTGCATGACGGTTGTTCCTTGTGATGACGATAAGAAGTAAATGTGTGGTCCCTAGGCAGGGCAGTTCCTTTGTGTGTTTTATGTTATATTATAATGCCACTCCACTATTTTGTTTTGTAATAATCATCGAACTTAGTTGTGAGGTTTGAAACTACTATTTTGTAAATTATGTTATTGTAAGTCTTCCGCTGTTTTTACTCTGGTATTGATATTTGAATAAATGTTGTAATACTACAATGACTCTGTAACGTGATCCTGCTCAGAAATCGTGGATGATTCGGGGTTCCCCGAGGACACCCGACAGTCTTCTTAAGTTACTGGAAACATATGCACAGATGTCAAAGGTCGTCGGACAGTGATAGGTGCATGTGGGCCCTATAATTTAGGAGGTTCTACCACAGAATGGTATCAGAGCGATCGTTGCATGGTTTTTTGTTATATTTTTTTTACAAAAACTTCAAAATGATTTGGATGACTAAATTTAACTTGATAATTTGGTCCAAATTGCTTCTGACTTATCTTAATTCTTTCTCACCATTCCTTATTTGATTAAAAATGTTTTGTGTGGTGGAGTAGTAATCTTACTATGCCCTATATAAAAACAAATGTTGTTTATGTGCATTATAAGCTTTGATGTTTTTGATCGTAAGAACGATTCATGCATCATGATTAATTCACTAGTTACTTCCTTCACCTCTGAGTCTAGAGTTGCGTAGTGAGTCTGGTTTGAGTAATGTAATCCATTATAGCTGCTCTTTAGACTTTGATCAAATGATCTTACTTGGATTAAATTGGCTTTCTACAGTATGGCCCGTACCAAGATGATGCCCCATAAGTCCACTGGACCCAAAGGAGTTCCTCGTCACCAACTTGCCCATAGGAATGATGGTGCTAGCAGTAGCAGCTCTAGGCCTAATCCCCAGGCAGAGATACAGAGGATTTCTACAGAATTAGCACAAGCTACTAAAGATAGGGCTTTGGATGCTATACAGGTAGGAGAATTACAGGATCAATTGAGACGTCTCACCACCGCGCATAGGAACTGTGAAAGCATGTTAGTTTGTACGGTGGAGGGAAGGAATGAAGCTTAGCATAGGGAAAATATAGCTAGAGCTAGAACTCATGAGCTAAAATTATATGTAGAAGATTTAGAAGAACATAATACTTATCTGCATGAGGAAGTTCATAGGCTTAGCAACCTTCTAAATCCAAATCATGAGCCCCAAGCTGATGCCATGGACCCCGGTGTCATCCTTGCTGATGATGATGAATCGGAAGAGGAAGAAGAAGAAGATCTTGAAGAATTAGTAATGATCAATGAAAGTGATGATGAAGGCGGTAATAATTCTAGAATGGATACCGAGCCTGAAGTTTGAAGTAATCACGGAAAGGAGTAGAGTTGTAAAATAGGAGATCTAGTTAAGTAGTCTTGTTTAGGTGCGGGTTTGTGCTTAAATAAGTAAACTCTATGTAATGTGTCTGGAGTAAGCTTTTGTGTAATTCAATAAAGGCTTGTGAATAAAGTTTGGTTTGTTATGAGCATATGCGTCGTACGCGAGGTTCGTATATTCCTGTAACTTCACAAGATGAGGATGGTATTCTAGATCCGCCCCCAGTTCCAACAAATCTGGCTAATGCTATAACCGCACTTGTCAATGTAACGGCCAAAAATTCTTGTTTGCTTCATGAGATAGCTCAGAGTAATCAGAATTAGATGCACGAAACCGTGGTCACCACCACAACAGACAGGAGGCTATATATGTTGATTTTACAGACACAAGACCACCGGTGTTTACCAAGGCAGATGAACCATTGAAGGCTGATGACTGGCTTCGGACCATGGAGTAGAAATTTGATCTTATTCCATGCACAGAATATCAGAAACCTACATTTGCCGCTCAGCAACTTAGAGGAGCAGCGAGTGCTTGGTGGGCAAACTTAGTGGCTATGCAACCAGCTAGCATTCCAATAACCTAGGCCAAGTTCCGTACTACCTTCAGAGCCCATTATATCCCTGAAGGAGTTATGGCTATGAAGCTAGATGAATTCCTTGCTTTGAAGCAAGGAGATCAAACAGTGATGCAATATGTGGGAAGATTCAATCACCTGTCACAATATACATCTAAACATGTCAATACTGATGCCAAGAAGAAAAGGTGGTTTATGAGAGGCCTGAATACCAAGTTGCAGACAATGATGACAACTTGTACTAATGTTACTTATCATGAGGCAGTAAATAATGCAATTGCTTCAGAGTCAAAGTATTGGCAGCATAAGGAGCTTAAAAAGAAAAAGAGTATGACGTCTGGATCTTTTGGGGGAAATTAGAAGAGGCAGAGGGTGATTTATCATCCAGTACATCATAATCGTCCTCCTTATTATCCGCTGCAGTCCCAAGTCGGGCAACAGTCAAATGTCTGTCCTGCTATAACCTACCCGAGTTCACAGTCGACCAATGCTCCTGGTGGCAATGCTCCAACGTCCCAGGGTCACAACTATCCATGTTACAATTGTGAAAGGACTGGTCATTTCTCCAGGGAATGTCCACATCCCAGGCAGGCTAATCAAAATTATCAGAAGACCCCTGCCAATCAACAACAGGGTCAGGCACCAAACAAGAACCCCAATCAGAATGCTCAGAAGGGCAAAGATGAGAGGAAGACAGGATAGGTGTTCTATATTCAAGCTAGAGAAATTCCGAAAGGGGAACCAATGATGATGGGTATGTTTCTTGTTACCAATCACCCTGTAGTTATACTTTTTGATTCTAGCGCATCGCATTCATTCATCAATAGAACATTTGTCGTGAAGCATGAAATTTCAATTGGGGCAACAAAGGAAAGTTTCTTTATACAGTCGCCCAGGGGATGTCTGTGTACTAAGGAAATGGTATACTAGGTACCCGTAAACCTAGGTGGGCATATTTTTCCCACTACCATGATTATCCTTAAGGATCAGGATATAGATGTAATCTTGGGAATGAATTGGATGTATCAGCATAAGGCTGTTATTGATGCTTTGAATAGAACTTTAAGGGTAAGTTTGCCTGATAGTAATTCTCAACTTCTCATCCAACTTCTGACCTTAAGAAGATCAGTAGGCAAGATTTGTGCAACTGTTGTCAAAGAGATTAGAGATATTCTAGTAGCATGTGAATTTCTAGATGTGTTTTCTGAAGATTTACCCGGTCTACCACCAGATAGGGATGTACAGTTTAACATAGAGTTGCAACCTAGAACAGCTCCGATTTCTCAAAGAGCTTATAGGATGCCACCTAAGGAATTGGCCAAGTTGAAGACTCGGTTACAAGAATTAATTGAGAAGGGGTTTATCCAACCTAGTTCATCACCTTGGGGATGTCCAGCAATTTTTGTGAAAAAGAAAGACAAGACCCTGGGGTTATGTGTTGACTATTGTCCGTTGAATGAAGTGACCATCAAGAATAAGTATCCCTTACCTCAGATAGATTTGCTTTTTGATCAATTAGCCAGAGCCAAAGTTTTCTCCAAGATAGATTTGAGGTCAGGATATCACCAAATCAAGATAAAGCCTGAAGATATTCCCAAAATGGCATTTACCACAAGATATGGATTATATGAATACTTGGTAATGTCTTTTGGTTTGACAAATGCTCTAGCTCATTTTATATATCTGATGAATTCAGTATTCATGCCTGAGCTAGACAAGTTTATAGTAGTGTTTATTGATGACATTCTAGTATATTCCAAGAATAAGAAAGAACATGTGGAACATCTTAGAATTGTTCTGACCCGCTTGAGAGAACATCAACTATATGCCAAGTTCATCAAGTGTGATTTCTGGCTTAAGAAAGTACAATTTCTTAGACATGTCTTGTCAGCTGAAGGCATTGTAGTTGATCCAAGCAAAGTGAAGGATGTGCTTGATTGGAAACCGCCAACCACAGTTCATCAAGTTCGGAGTTTTCTAGGATTGGCGGGGTATTACCATCAGTTTATTCTAGATTTCTCTAAAGTATTAAAGTCCATAACGGAATTGTTGAAAAACCAAGTCAAGTTTGTCTGGTCATCTGATTGTGAAGAGGCTTTCTAGACCTTGAAGAGATTGTTGACTACTGCACCAGTATTAGCCCAACCTGATATCGACAAGCCATTTGATGTTTATTGTGATGCTTCAGGTATTGGTATTGGATGTGTGTTGATGCAAGAAGGCCGAGTCATTGCTTATGCATCCAAGCAACTTAAGCAACACGAAGAACACTATCTGACTCATGATTTGGAGTTAGCAGCTGTGGTTCATACTCTGAAGATTTGGTGGCATTACCTGCTTGGTAATATATGCCATATGTATACAGACCACAAGAGCCTAAAGTATATCTTTACTCAGTCAGAATTAAACATGCGACAAAGAAGATGGTTAGAACTAATTAAGGATTATGACTTGGAAGTACATTATCACCCTGGTAAAGCAAACATGATTGCAGATGCCCTTAGTCGCAAAAGTTATTGCAATTGTCTAGCAGTGAGAATAATGGGTTTGAGTTTATGCCAAGAAATGGAGAAATTAAATGTAGAAGTAATTCAACAAGGTAGCTTGACCAACATAATTGTTGAAGCCACTATTCGAGATCAAGTTGTTGCTGCTCAGAAGGAAAACAAGGGTATAGCCCATATCAAGGAAAGAGTCAAGAATGGAAAAGCAGAATGCTTTAGCATAGATGATGAAGATGTGTTATGGTTCAAGGATCGCCTGGTGGTACCAAAAGTTCTAGAGTTACGGCAGTCAATTCTAGAAGAGGCACATGCTACTAGGTTATCTATCCATCTAGGAAGCAACAAGATGTACCATGACTTGAAGCAAAGATTCTGGTGGACTAAAATGAAAATAGAGATTACTAGATATATATCAAAGTGTGATACTTGTCAGAAGGTGAAAGCTATACATTTGAGGTCTGCACGTGAATTACAACCATTACCTATTCCATCTTGGAAGTGGGAGGACATGAGTATGAACTTTATTGTTGGTCTACCCAAGACATCCAAGGGATTTGACTCAGTATGGGTTATTATAGATCGACTCACTTAGTCAGCACATTTTCTTCCTATCAAGACTATATATCCTATGATCCAATATGCCAAGATGTATTTAGCAAGAATCATGAGTTTACATGGTGTACCAAAGACCATAGTATCAGATAGGGGTACACAGTTTGTCTCCAGCTTTTGGAAACACTTACATGCTTCATTAGGTACCAAGCTTCTGTATAGTATAGCTTATCATTCCCAGACTGATGGTCAGACTGAAAGAGTCAATCAAGTACTTAAAGATATGTTAAGATGTTGTGTTCTTAACTATTCCAAAAAGTGGGATGAATGTCTGCCTTTGGCCGAGTTCTCATACGACAATAGTTATTAGGAAAGCATTAGAATGGCTCCATTTGAAGCACTCTATGGTCATAGATACAGAACATCGCTGAGTTGGTCTGAGCCTAGAGAAAGAAGATTCTTTGGAGTTGACCTTGTGAAAGAAACAGAAGACAAGGTTAGGCAAATACAAAGTAATTTAAAGATCGCTCAATCCCAACAAAAGAGTTATGCAGATAAACGACGTAGACCATTGGTGTTTAACAAAAGAGATTTTGTATATCTGAAAGTATCACCAATGAAGGGAGTTACCCATTTTGGTGTTAAAGGCAAGTTGGCACCTCGATATATTGGACATTTTCAAATTTTGGAGAGGTATGGAAAAGTGGCATATCGCTTGAAATTACCAGAACATCTCGTAGTTGTGCATGATGTGTTCCATGTTTCTCAATTAAAGAAGTGTCTTCGAGTGCCTGAGCATAATGTTGAGGTTGAAGGAGTGGAACTTGAACCATATTTGACTTATTCAGAATATCCTATCCGAGTTTTGGATCAGAAAGATCGTGTTACTCGAAGAAGGACAATCAAGTGCTACAAGATACAATGGAATCAACATTCAGAAGAAGAAGCTGCTTGGGAATCAGAAGATTACTTATTAGAAAAATTTCCAGAGTTTCTGGCGTCAATATAGAGTAATGTTAGTTGAGCTAGGTTGTTAAAAATTATGTTTTGTAAAGGGACCTTAGCTGTTTTATGGATAGATCTTGTATGTGTTCTTGTGACACATTTTTTTTCCATTACTTACCCTATGGCTTTGAATCTCGGGGCGAGATTTCTTTTAGGGGGAAGGATTGTAACACCTCGGGTGTTTAAATACTAAAACCTGACACGTCATCATACGCACTGCAAAGCATTTGGCATTTGGTGAAAACTTTGAGATGCATACACTAAAATAAGTTTATATTTATGTGTTATGTGTTGAATTGTGTTGTTTGACTCAAGTTCAAAGTTTGCTTGGATTTTCTTTAATTTTCGAGAAAACCCTGATTTTCAGCATTTAAATCCTACCCTGAAAACTCATTTCAAAATCTAAGCATATTTTGGGATTGAGTCCAAAAGCAAAAGTGTAGAGCTTGTCAAGTTATACAAAGTTTGTTTTTAGAGTTTTCAAAGTTGTTATGAAAAATTTTGAGTAATTCAAAAAGGCGTAATTTGTTAAATTTCCCCTATTTAAATTCAAAAGTTCATTTCAAAATCTAGACCGAATTTGGTGGTGGTTATAAAAGCAAAGTTGTAGAACTTTTGATTTTGAACAACTTTTGTTTTGGAGATTTTTGAGTTGTTATGAAAATTTGAGAGTAATTTGTGAATTTTGGTGAATGGCAATCTTGTAAATACTGTGAACAGTGTTCACCGTCTAAGCTACATGGCCGGTGACCTTCTTTGGCGTTCCAGGCGTGTCGTGGCCATCCTTGGCATCGCGCTGGCGTGAAAATAGCTCCGTCGTGGCTTCCTTGAGCTTCTGAGCCGCGCTATAAGTACCGAGACGCTGTCGTCGTCGTTTTTCTTCTTCCTCTGTTTTCACCGCCACCGCTGTTGTCATCGCTCTGGCGAGCTCGCATCGTCTCCCCAACGCCATTGCCATCTTGGTAAAGGCTATCCCAGTTTTGTCTTTTCCTTGCGAATCCAACCAGCTAGCATTGATCGCCTGAAATTGCCGAGAATCCGCTATCCACGTCTTTCTTCCTCACGGCCGGCAACTTCACCGTCGCGGGCGTGTCATCATGGCCAGAGCCCTCCGATGAGCCGTTGCCCGTGATCAGTGTACCTACGGCTTTGTCTCGATGATGTAGTACTTAATCTGTTGTTGTTTACTCATTTTGATCACTGCAGTCGCCGGTTCTCCATCACCGACGATCTTTGCTCCGACGTGATCATCGTGGTCGTCGTCACGCCTCTCCGTTGCTTCTCCGACCTCGTTCCTTGCTTCAACGCGTTCGGGGTGAGCTACTGGTGCTTCCTAGATCCTTTGTTTAAGCTCTACTGGTTTCACGTCGCTGGCGTGGCGTTGTCGTGCCATCGCGTCCGCCATGGCCGGCGTAGTGCTCGGTCCAGTCTGTAGCTAGTCCAGCTTGTGCCCTAGATCGATGCGCCTAGTCGAGGGTAGTGTTTTGGTACCTTGGTCGTCACCATTGGCCTCGCCGTCGATGAGAAATCGCCGGTTAGCACCATCGTTGCCATGGTCAGCGTGGGAGGAAGGGGATGACAGGTGGGGTCAAGGTGTCAGTGACTCAGTGATTTCAAAATGGATTTTTCTATTTTCAGATTTGAATGAATAGTGTATGTTTTTGTTATTTTTGTATAGATTTATTTAGAGCTCCAAAAATTATGAAAATTTTTGTTTGACCTCTCTATGATGTGTATTATTTAGGAAAAACATGAAATGTTGTTTTTAAGTACTTTTTGAATGTGATAAAAATTGCTCAATTTATTAATAAATGGATTTCCATGATTTTTCTAGGCTTATTTAATTGTCCAAAAATTATGAAATTTGTTTTGTCACTTACTTATCATGTAATGAATATTTACAAAAAATTTGAGGTCAATTAGAACAAGTTGAATTATTTCATAATTCTTAATTAATTAATTAATTCATAAAAGCAAATAGTAACCTTTAGTGATTTAGGTTTTTGTTGGCATTTTTGATTGAGTGATGTCCTTGGGCCATTAGTTGGTAATGATCCTTGGCAATTGATGTAAGTAGTATGAAAAAGATTTGGTTAGTTTGACTTATAACTGTACCGCGAAGGAAAGTTGTATTCAAATTGTTAATTCTTGCCTCCATCATCGAGCATCATGTTTCGTACTCCGCATCATGTTAAACATGGCATTGTTACTATGTGTAGTGAACGAAGGTGAACACATAGTAGTTAGTCAAGTGGCGGAGGAGGTTAATCCATCTGTTGAAGTCGGATCGAATACTTGTGAAACGTCGCAGGAACCGGACTTTTCCGTCAACAAAGGCAAGCCCCGGATGCATACAACCCTACCTTGTATTTTACAAATTAATTTCAATTTTGCTTCTTTTTACCGCATTAAGTGATTAGGAGTCAAGTATAAACCAAATTGGTACATTACCAACCTTGTTATTCCATATTTACCATATTACCGATTTTAAATTCGTATATGCCTAGTTTTGCTTAGCTATGCTTAGAACGATGAAAGTCGGGCGATTACCTGTCACCTGCAAGTTTTAAATGGAACCTTGGTTACTAATGTGATCATGTGATATGGGAATGTGGAGTAATAAATCTAGACCGGGCGGACTCGGTGTGTGTGAGCCACAAGACATGGAGGTCTTGTGAGCGGGTCCTCTCCGCCTGTGTCGATTAAGGCACGTCCGTTGTTGAATTGCATGAGGTGAGAATTTGTAGTACTAACCACATACTCTGGTAAGCCTTAACTTGGTGATTCTAGTACGAGAATGGCTACTCGCGCACTGGGAGTGGAGAGATGGTGGGAATAGCATGTAGCCACGTGGCCATGGGCTAGAATAGTGGAGTACTGTATTCTCGGGTGGCGCGGACCCATTCTTGTTTTAGAGGATCCGAGTGCAGGTTGGTATATGTAGGTCGGGGACCTGCATATGTCGTGTGGTCTGGAATTCCCAGCTGGGTTTTAATCGGTTTGAATCATCGTTGCTCCTCGATTATGGAGACTCAACTCACTATTCATCATCGTAGTATTAATAACTAGAACTTGAGTCTGGTGGAGAAAGTGTTGGATATGAAGTTTCATGATCTCCATACGGATCATGTCAGCTTTGTATATGATTTTATGAAGTCATAAATGTCGAATTAAAGAATTTTTATCAAAGAGCTTTTACGCAAAATAACTTCGATTATTGCTAAAGCCATACCTTGAATCCCTGAGCCTGCATTCCTGAGTTTATCAGTTCTTATTTCGGTTAAGTCTTATTGAGTACTTTTGTACTCAGGGTTCGTTGACCCTTGTTGCAGGTGAGCCTTATGAGCAGACCTATTTTGGATCATGCTGCATGATGGTTGTTCCTTGTGATGACAATGAGAAGTAAATGTGTGGTCCCTAGGCAGGGCAGTTCCTTTGTGTGTTTTGTGTTATATTATAATGCCACTCCACTATTTTGTTTTGTAATAATCATCGAACTTAGTTGTGAGGTTTGAAACTACTGTTTTGTAAATTATGTTATTGTAAGTCTTCCGCTGTTTTTACTCTAGTATTGATATTTGAATAAATGTTGTAATACTGCAATGACTCTGTAACATGATCCTACTCAGAAATCATGGATGATTCAGGGTTCCCCGAGGACACCCGACAGTCTTCTTAAGTTACCGGAAACATATGCACAGATGTCAAAGGTCATCGGATAGTGATAGATGCATGTGGGCCCTATAATTTAGGAGGTTCTGCCACAATACTCCATCGAAGTGAATTTGCCGCCCCGATCAGTCCATAGCACACGCAGCTTCTTGCCGCTCTCTGCCTCCGCACGCGCCTTGAACTTCTTGATTGCCACCGCCGCTTTGTCCTTGCTTGTCAGGAGTGTAGCCACATATAACGACTGCAATCATCCACAAGCAGTAGGAAGTACCACCGACCACTGTTTGTGGCTAGCGTGGTTGGCCTGTAGAGATCACCGTGGATGAGCTCGAGAGCGTCCACCATGTGATACTTGGCCGCCTTTAGGAATGATAGACTCCTTTGCTTCCCAACTAGGAAGCTGTCACACAGCTTGCCTCTATGCTCGATGTGAGGCTATCCTCAGACCATCTTCTCCAGCCGACCGAGCGCATCGAGACTGAGATGGCCGAATCAGGCATGCCATAGCCACTGCTCCTTAGTGTGTCATGCTACCAGGCACACCGACTGCTCCACCTTCCTCTATGCTCAATGTGAGGTTGTCCTCAGACCATCTTCTCTAGCCATCCAAGCGTGTCGAAGCTGAGATGGCCGAACCAGGCATGCCACAGCCACAGCTCCTTAGTGTGTCGTGCTGCTAGGCACACCGACTGCTCCACCTTCAAGTTGAGTAGGTACAACTAGTTTTGGGACCTTTTCACCTTGGTAAGAAGGCGCTGCTCCTGGTCCCTAATCCTAAGGACACCGTCCTTAATCAGTATCTCACTACCACACTTAGCTAGCTGGCTAATACTGATGATGCTTGAACACAGCTACAGGATGTAATATACATCCATTAGCGCATGGTGCTCATTGTTCTGGCACCTAAAGATGATGGTGCCGTGCCCTCAGATCACCACCCTTGAGCCATCATGAAACTTCACCCTGCCGATCACATCATCATCAAGCTCAGAGAAGGTTGCCTTAGAGCCTATCATGTGGTTGCTGGCACCAGAGTCTAGGTACCACCACTGCTCCTGTCCACCACCCACACGTCCAAGGAGGACTTGGGCGCACGGTTCATCGAGGTGGACAACCTTTAGAGCCTTGCCGTGCTTGGCCACTGTCATCACCTCTCCCTTCTCCTTGGCCTCAACGTCATGTAGTGCACATAACATTGCCATCAGGAGAGTGGCCTCATCATCATCATCAGCCTATGCTAGTTGAGCCTCAGCCTTCTTCTCCTGCTTGTGATTTGGGCACTCCTTTGCCCAATGGCCCATCTTCCCATAGCACCAGTAGGCGTTGGGGTTGACCTTCTTCTTCTTCTTTGAAGAAGCCTTGACGTAGTGCTTGCCATCATCACTACGGCTAGAGGAGGCTTCCTCGAAGTTCCTCTAGGCAGCCCACTAATCCTCTGTCAACAGCAGCTTATCATTGTCCTTCGTTGATGCGGCCTGCTCCATGCGCTCATCCACCACCCAAAGGTGGCCTATCACATCCTCAATGGTGAGGGTGGATAAGTCCAGCATTATCTCTATGGAGAGAGCAATCTAGATGTACTTTGCTAGCACAAAGTGGAGGTACTTGGAGACCGCCTCTTCTTCGTTGATGGTGATGCCGTGGCTCTTTAGCTTGCTGATGAGCGTCTGTAGGCAGAAGGAGAAGTCATCCACTGATTCACCATCCTTGAACTTGAGGTTAGCGTACTCCTACTTCAGCAGCTAGGCCATCGCCTTCTTTGAGAGGTCAGAACTAACGCGCATCGCCATAATGGCCTCCTATGCCTTCTTAGCAGAGCTCTTCATCCCTAATGGCTCCCAGTACTCCACTGGCATAGCAGCGAGGATAGCCTCATCTTCTTCATTGTTGGTGCCCTTGTTAATAGCATTCCAGAGCCATCAGGCTCTGACCTTGACCTTCATGGTCACCAACCACTCACCATAGTTAGTGTGAGTCAGCATTGGCCAATTGGTGTCGCTGACCTCCAATACCACATGCACAATGACCTCCTGTCATGGCTGGGTAGCCACAACAGTGCTGGTACTATCATCCATCTCCAAACCGTCCATTATCGCCAGCGGTTAGTCCAGCGATGGCGCTTGTATAGCTCTGATACCACTTGTTAGACCCTAGATCTCTGACACGGTGTTATTCGACCACTCACTAGTGTTGCTGAGCAGACACTAGCAATGCCGACCATGACACTATCATTGGTGACCACACACTATGGCTAGAGGTAGAAGAAGGGAGAGAAAACAAAGCACACACATAGCACAAGCATCAGCATTTGCTAGAACTCTGTAGAGGAGAAGGCAAAACTAAACTTGCTTTCTATATAGAGTTGCAGTGGCAAACTATATATACAACTCTATCCATCTAATCCTAGTACAGACATGTCAGGATGCCATGCTGCTACAGTGACTAGATATGACAACAGGTCTGACTTTGGCGCCTGCCCCTACAGCTGCTACAGTGCAACAACAGGAGCCCTTTTTAGTGCTGCCTATCCTTGCCATGCGTTCATACAAGGGGAGCAACAGATTACTTAATAGGGCCCAGAGAAGAAGGTGCTCATGTTCGACCTTGGCGGTGGCACGTTCGATGTCATCCTGGCCATCGACAATGGCGTCTTCAAGGTGCTCACCACCAATGGTGACACCCATGTAACACCCTCGGTGTTACGCCCTAAACCAATTACTAAATCATGTCACGAGCATCATGTTTGTGTAATAATGCATGTGATAGAATGTGTTGATAAATTCTTGTAGCCTAAAATAATCAATAAAAATGTTAAATCAATGTTGATGCAATAGCTCATGTATATCAAGTAGGGTCTAAAACCAATTTTTATTAAGTAAAAATGCTATAGAACATATATGTGACACCTTAATAAGGTTTGAAGTACACACTTTGTAGAAGATAGTGCAATTTTTGTTTTAACAAGATAATAATGCTAGCTAATATTTCTAATAGCTTAAAAATCAAATTTGAAACAAACATCAGCCAAGACTTAGTCAATTTCCTAAGTCTGGAAAATAGAATAGCAAGGCTATGTTTGGGGATTTATTCTAAGAAAATTAGTTAGAAAATGGTGTCATGTGTAATCTTTTTTGATAGCCTAATGTGTTCTCCGTGATGTAGCAAAGGTGGTTTGGTCTCAACTCGCATGGATTAGTTGCTACACAGGCTTTAAAATTTGTGAACGTCACATGTCTCGGGTTGTCTGTCCCTATGTACGTGGTCACCTCATGTGGAAACTCGGTGTCGCCATGCTAGGCTACACCACATGCATGTGCACTACCACGCGTTGACTGGCCAAGGCCATCTTAGCCTAGCCATGGCTCGGTTGTGCCTTGGCCGCTCTGGCCACAGCGCCTGCTACCGGTCATGGTGCCCCGCTGCCGCTACCACCCAGCACGCTACTCCCTTGCCTAGCTCTATGTTGCCGCTGTTGCGCTACCTCTACCTCGCACTGCTGAGCTACTGTGACCCTTCTCCCATCACGTTGCGCATGTGGGCTTGCCTCTCCTTGCCTGTCGCCATGCGCGATGCTCTGCCATTAATGGAGCTATGGCCGTATTCACGCCGCGCTACCCCACCGCCTGCACGCGCATGTTATGGCTTTAGCACCAGAGCGCGTGTTGCCCCAGTCGCATCGGTTGCGTCCCACCAAGCCGATGTCGTGTCGAGTTCCAGTATTCCCCTCCCCTCTCCTCTCTCTCCCACCATGGCTGACTGAGCCACAACTTTAAGTGCGGTAGGGAGAGGTAATCACGGGTCACATCATGGTGTCTCTAGCACCACCAAGCCACCTAACTGGCTATCCTCACCCTGCCTTGATTGGCATCTGGCCAAGCTCCAATTTTGGAGCTTTGCCCCACCGTCGTGCCGTTAAGACCGAGTCGTCCATCACCATGGGCAGCTCCCATCGGACCACTCGGAGCCAAATTGGTTGCATCGCTGGACTCGCATCGAACCCCTCCTCACCATGTGCATGTGAGTTGTATCCCTACCACTGTCCCAATGCTGCTAACGTGGTTGTGTCTGCTAGGCTCGTCATCGAGCTCACCGTGCATACTTGGCTAGCCTTGCTCATGGCATCTTCGGTCGAACCATCGCCTCCGCTAGGACCATGGTGAGTCCCTGATACTCACCCGCTATCGCTACTACCCCACGAGTGTTGTAGCTCACCAGAACATAGCCACCACCATTGTAGGTTGCCCGCCGTCGTGGGAGAAGCCGTCGTACCTCATCTCCAACATCTGAACCATGGCTCGATGCCACGTGTCGACCCCTAGGTGAGCATCAACCCTCTAGGTGAGACGTGGAGGTCCCTAATCGGCCGGCATGACCACCCTATGCCTGTTGATGCCACACCGGTGAGCGTGAGGGTTTTAGGGACCTATCCGTTGTAAAGAAGAGGAAATGTGAGGGCCTTTGTGCATAAGTGCTATCTCTAGGAATAGTAGCATGGACCGCAGGTTGTTTGTCTAGAAGGCAAGGGTTTTTCTGCAAGAGCGTCAGGGCACCTACGGGCTCCCCGCATAGGTCATCTTCACGCGCGGGCCAAGCCCGAGTTGGGCCACGTTGGGCAATTTTGGTCTTTTTCATTTTCTAGCTAAATTAGTAAAGCTTTTCTATTTCAATTCTGAGTTAGATTTGTGTATTTAATATAAATTCATACGAATGAGAAATAAATTTTGTTAGGTTCCTAAAATTGTGATCTATCTGCTAGTATATTTTGTTCATATAGTTTTATAATAGTTTTAAAAGTTATATAATTAATTTGAGATTCTTAAAATTGTAAGATATAAACTTGAAGGAATTTTTGTGATAAATTGGTGATAGTGTTGGCTCTGAAACTTTCATAGTAAATCCCTAACATTATTAGGTGCTCACTATAATTTTTATAGCTCCTTAATAATTAGTTTGCTAAGGTAGATAAATGAGCCCTAGTTCAAAAATATATATTTAATCAATAAAATGCCAAAGCACCCTAGGATTTTAAAACTAGAACATTTTTTCTAGAGACAAAGCCTTACTTGACGACATGGATATGGAGACCAGTACGTTACTCATTAAATCTGGCTCGTTAGCTTACAGAGCGTAATCGTATATTTAAGAGTTACGGTTACCGTTGATTAATTGTGCCTCTGCGTTGTATCCATGTATATCATACTAGGAACAACGATGGATCATAGAGTCGACTGAAGTAGCAGAAAATATGATGCCTTGATGATTGTGTCACTATGATGGAATATGAACTTTTGGTTATATCTTACCCAGACAAGCCCTGGTGCATAACCCCTACCATTCTGCACTTTATCTTATGCTTGTGCATTAAGTTTTAAGGAGTTGAATGAAAAGCACTTGCATATATACATATATATCCTTATCCTATGAGTCCTACTAGTATGTCAGGATCATGTAGATTGCTATGTTATAGGATCCAGTAGAAGTCGAGTGATTACATGTCACTCGTGAGAGATAGGAAATATATTATTGTTGTTATTGTATTACTATCATAGGGAATATATATAAATGATAATTAGAGATCGGGCAGAATGGTACTTTGGAACTGGACTTGGTTTGGCATTCGAGCGAGGCTCAGATTGCACTTGTTTCGCCTGTGTCAATTGAGGACCGTCCATTACTGTGGATGATAGTCTGGTCATAGACTTATTATCCTGAGCATGTACTTGCTTATCGGAGCAGGAAGGCTCGTTGCTCTCTTATCGTGGGTTCTGGCTCTTTCTGGACTGACTGATTGGAGGCGGGGATGATGGAGGTCTAAGCATTACATTGAGTCCAGACTCAGGAGTGGGGGCTTGGAGTCCAAGTTTGGACGGGGACCTAGACCCCTTGATAGGAGAGTGGTGGGTTGGTCTTGCCTATGCCTGGGGTATAAGCAGGGCATGTGTTTTGGGGTACCAAGCTGGGATACATTGTGTTTACACCAAAATTTGGAAGAAGAGTTATAGAAACTCGAAAGCTCCCAAGATCATGTCATCAAGGGATCAATTGCATGCAGATCAGAACCAGCTGATTCAAATGCAGCACTAGAATCGACTTTCTCAAGGTAGCGCCAGCAGATAACGACAAAAGCTATGATCAGCGCTGGGACAAGACATGTTGAACTCTACAAAAAGGAAAAGATTAGAGTCCAAGTTATCTTAAATTAGGAATGTTTTCTCTAGGGTCAAAGATTGTGATGAGTCGTGCTTAGATAGGAGTCATGCGTAGGTCCTGGGTATAAATATCAAAGCTTGGCTATTGTAAAACACACATAATCAATCCAGTACAAGTTATTTATTTTTTTGGCTTCGGCCACCCTTAGGAGTAGGAGTAGAGTAGATCTCGGTGAGTTCTTCAGCAAGTACAGCTACATCGATTCGGTCAACCTCCACTGCTTGTCTATAAGTACCATCATGGCATATACCTCTGTCGTACGGCTGCATCAATCCAGTAGATCCCCACTGTGACTCTAGTATAAGTTAGTTATCGACTCTTGTCTAGTTCAAGTATGCCTGCATCGATCTGGTTGACCTCCACTACTCGAACTAGATTAAGGTCAAGTTATCAGCTCTATGTAAGGGTGGCGTTCCTTTAGATAGATTCATTAAGTTACCGATATTACTTATTGCTTCCATTATTTATTTAATTACAATAATATCACTTCGCCCGATTGGGATTGATCTAGATCGGCCTTATATCCTTTTTAACCCATCATTTGTTAATCTAAAATGATCTAATATGCACTTTGAATGATGAGTTATATTTTATCGACTGTTTTATATCAAATTTAATCGTTCATAGTGTGCGGTAAAGACGTGTTTGATCTTAAGTAGATCTGTTGGCTAGCAAAAGCCATTCCATGGCCTGTTATCACGCCCTATGTGATTCTACCTCACACCCCACTGTTAGCACCATGGACTAGGGATCGTTATCTGGTAGATCTATTTCTAAGAGGGTATGATCTTAACTATGCGCTATGCCTAAATCGGCTGTTTTAGCCGATATCAAGTGCTTTCATGAACAATTCACGTCATGCGACCGTTGAAGTAGCGATGGGTTGAAAGATGTGTTAGCCCCCATGATCTTATTATTGTATTATGGACTGCATGATTCTATCTCATGCCCCATTGATATTGGTAATAAGTTAGTGTCGTTGAGTCTATTGTTGTTTCTACGGCCTACATGATTCTTCCTCATGCCCCACTGATCATACCGATAGATGAGATCTAATATGTTTATTAGATTTATCTCTATTAAATGGCTGAATGATGATGAGTTGTTTCTTTTATAAAGGGGTTTGGTTACTTGCAGTCATTGGCTTAGTATAAACTAATTATTATTAACATCTTATTGCCATTGACCAATATTTGTCTAAAGAATGATATTATCCTGAATGATAACCGATTCTTCTTACACAACTCCATGAGCTTTAACCAATTTATCCTTATGAATATGCTAGAATTGACTATTTAGTCGATCTCCTTTCATATCAGCTCTCAGAGCCACACATTCAGGACTGTTTGGCAACACCAGCATGTTCCGCCCTAAATTACTGATAAACTTTCTTTCCTTGTCAATTGCAGGGTCAAATTGACTAGCATATCTTGGAAGGAGTGCGCAGGATCGACCACCCCTATGCTAAAGCTAGGTGGATCTCTAGCTCTGTCGAGCGGACCCTTCTAGCTTGCTCGTGTGTCCTCAGCACGGGATGAAATTCTATGTCAACACACGTTTCTGGCACGCCTAGTGGGACACCACAATCGTCATGGTGGTTCACAACAACAACGACATCCTTATGATACATTATGAAGATCTAACTGATGGAGATAAAGGTGTCATCAGCAAAGCTATAGAAGAATTTTAGAATAAGTGTTTGTTGTCCTACACCAAAACACGTGACAATACAATTATTCAGAAATTTCCACTACCAAGAGTTCTATTACATGGGTAGACAGATACAACTAAAGCAGAGGATAGGCGTTTCTTTACGGAAGTTGTAGACAAATCTATTTGTGATGCCATGTCAAGCCATAACGAAGCTTTCTTAGACACATTCCATAATGCCATGAAAGAAGCAATTCTTGGGTTTCTAGTCGGTCAAGTTGGGTCAGCTTATTACAACATTCTAGATCCATCGACTTAAGGGACTAATCAAGTCGGTACCAGCCATCAAAAAGCAGCACTAGCTGGTAATGGTGATGTCTAGGTAGTTCAGGGTTCATCTAAACAAGCTCAAGGTACTACTATGAATCAGATACAGTATAATTTTGGACCATCATTACAGCATGTGCAACAACTGGTGGGGCAAGGTCAAAATCAGGTGATCAATTTTGGCACATCAGGCCACATACCGTTGTCGGCTCAAAAAATAGCACCCTCAATTCAAAGGATCCATAGAGATATAGATCCTTATGTCTATAATCAGATACTTCAAGCAGCAAGCCAGTAAAAGACCTAGCAGATAGAAAGTCCATAGGGTTATCATTATGGCACATATTATAACACCCTTCACTTGATTCTGAATCCAGGGTACCAAGGCACATGAGATTTCAATCCACAGACGGGTCAGCGGGTGCATAGAAATCCAAATTCGAATGCTGATAAGTTGCTGCTGAAGATGACCGAGATGATGAAGAATCAGTTCGGTCTGAAGCCAAAAGGGCTAACCTTCTTATACAAACGCCTATATCCAAAATGGTATGATTTGGTCACTCTTCCTGCAAATTATAGGCTCCCAGAGTTCGCTAAGTTCACTCGCTAAGACAGTATAAGCATGGTAGAATATGTCAGTTGGTATCTTACACAATTGTGCGAAGCATTAGTTGAGGATGCCCATCGAATTCGTTTCTTTTCTTTATCCCTATCGGGGCTAGCCTTCACTTGGTTTTCATCATTACTAGTTAATTCCATTACCAATTGGGCTGACCTAGAGAAGAAGTTTCATACATATTTTTACACTGGAACTAGAGAAAACAAGATTACTGATCTAACAACTATAAGGTAGAAGTCTAATGAATCGGGCACTGAGTTCCTTCAGAGGTTTTGAAAAACTAGGAACTTATGCTTCTACTTAAACTTGGCTGATGATCAACTAGCTGCTTTAGCCGTTCAAGGAATGCTGCCAATGTGGAAAGAAAGGCTGCTAGGATAAGAATTTGATAACTTGGGTCAATTGGCTCAACGAGTGGGAGTGCTCAATAGCCAATTCTAGAGTATGCACAGAGATACCCAATTTTAGAAGAGTACCACAGTGGCCGAAGCTTACAATCCATACTTAGCCGATGATGGCTATGAAGATGAAGAGGAAGAGGTTGCTATGGCTGAATGGAATTAGGGCAAGAAAACAGTAATGGTGCCAAATCCTTAGGAAAGAGGAGTTGAGGAGAGCTATGACTTTGATGTCACTAAATTAGACAAGCTCTTCAATTTCTTGCTTGAGAAGGGGCAGATCAAGTTGCCCGATAATCATGTTATGTTGCCCCCTGATCAGTTGAAGAATAAGAAGTTCTACAAGTTCCATAACACTACTTCTCATTCCACTAATGAATGCAGAATCTTCCAACAGCATATACAGAGGGCTATTCAGCAAGGAAGACTCAAATTTGATACGCCTAAAAAATGAAGGTTGATGATAATCCTTTCCCAGGAGATCAAAACATGATTGATGCTAGGCTGATCAAAGGAAAAGCTATGGTCCTAACTCAACCAAATCAAAAGAAGCTAGAACAGTCGATCCCAAGATGCAAATATCGGCCGATAAATATAGGGAAATTAAGAGACATAACGCTAAGCAAAAGAGCCAATATGAGCAGGGGGAAACATCAAAAGATGGGGCGACAAAGCCACGAGTTACATCTTGGATTCTATTAAATAAGTGATAGCAACAGAAGGAAAAGGATTATCAACGTTGGTTAAAGGATCATGAATACCAGCGTCAACTGGAGAAAGAGAGGTGTGAAAGGAAACAAGCCGAATCACATTAGAATTGTCCTTTCTTCAGACATTGCTGGAATCAAGGTTTGAAGTTGCCTATTAGACATGACTATCTAGAATGCAGCAATCAATATTGGGAGTTTAGGCAATCACAAACCAACCGTCGGTCCATCAATGCTCAAGATGCAAATCATCATAATAACATGGATCGACGCTTAAAAAATGGAAGTGTTCATAATCGGCTGGGAAAAAGAGTTGTTGACCAAGACTGGGCTGATTATGAAGGAGAAGGTAACAAAAGAGAATGTGTTTGGCAAGAAGGCTAATGGTATCGAGGAGGTTTGACAAGGAGCCAGAAAAGAAGGGTGCAATGCCTAAGGAATAAAGAGTTGGAATAGGCTTAGGCACCTGGTAAGCCTCAAGTATGGCGTACTAAGCAAACAGCTAATAGAAAGCAACCATCGACTAATGTCCAAATGGCTTTTCTGTTGCCATCAGAATTCAGAGCTCCAGTAGATCAAGAAGTTTATTCGGATTTTGACAAATCAAAGTATGAAGAGAATTCGAACACTTCCCTGACAAGTTATGGAAAGAAGGCTTCATTAGGATCGACGATGAAAGCCAACAGCCGATCCAAGCAGTCGGCTTTAAAATTTTGTCTTAATGGATAATCCAATAGATGGTATAGATGGCAAACTAGGATATGGTTTCACATCAGCCGTTGAATTAGAAGAACTGGATATTGGTTCTAGAGATAGACATAGGCCGACGTATGTAAGTGCCAATTTGGACCCTGAGTATAAATGAGAATTAGTTGATTTGTTAAAGGAATTTGAAGACTATTTTGCTTGGGAGTACTATGAGATGCATGGTCTAGACCGGTCAATTATCGAACATCGGTTGCCAATCAAACCTGGATATCGGCTATTTAAGCAAGATCTAAGGAGATTCAACCCAAACGTGCTTGATAATATCAAAAAGGAGACTCAAAGGTCACTGGAGGCAAAGTTTATCTGACCGTGCCGATATGCAGAGTGGATATCAAATGTTGTCCCTGTATATAAGAAGAATGGAAAATTAAGAGTTTGCATCGATTTCAGGGATCTAAACAAAGCCACACCCATAGATGGTTATCTAATGCTGATAGCTAACATGTTTGTAGATGCAGCAGCCGAGCACAAGGTTATTAGCTTCATGGACGGCAACTCAGGATATAACCAAATTTTCATGGCTGAGGAAGACATAGCAAAGATCACTTTTAGGTGCCTTGGCACAATCGGTTTATTCGAGTGGGTTGTGATGACCTTTGGTCTGAAGAATGCCGGTGCAACTTATCAAAGGACGATGAATTATATTTTGCATAAATTGGTCGATAGGATTGTTGAAATCTACACCAATGATGTGATGATAAAATTCAAAGGGTACAAAGAGCACCTAGCTGATTTGTGAGAGACTATAGAATGCACAAGAAAACATGGTCTAAAAATGAATCCTAATAAGTGTGCTTTTGGAGTGTCAGCTGGACAATTCTTGGGATTTATGGTCCACGAGAGAGGGATCGAAGTTGGTCAAAAAAGCATAAAAGCAATTGATGAAGCAGTTCCCCCGACTACTAAAACAGAGTTGCAATCTCTACTTGGTAAGATCAATCTCATCAGAAGATTCATTTCAAATTTGTCGGAAAGGGTCCTGCCGTTTTCTCCCTTGTTGAAGTTGAAAAATGATCAAGAATTCAAATGGGGTGACATACAACAAAAGGCGTTTTTAGAAATAAAAGAATACATGAAGTGTCCACCTATGTTGGTCCCTCCTCAGCAAGGTAAGCCTTTTAAGTTGTACATATTGGCTAATGACAAGATAATTGGATCGGCCTTGATACAAGAATTTGAAAGAAAAGAAAGAGTTGTTTTCTATCTGAGTAGAAGACTATTGGATCTAGAGATAAGATATTCTCCCACCAAAAAGTTATGCTTGTGCTTATATTTCTCTTGCACTAAGCTATGACACTACTTATTATCAACTGAGTGTACAGTTGTTTCTAAGGCCGATGTGATTAAGCATATGTTATCAATGCCAATACTGAATGGGAGAGTGAGAAAGTGGATTCTTGCGTTGTCGGAATTTGACTTGAAGTACAAATCGGCTAAAGTAGTCAAGGGACAAATAATGGCTGATTTTGTCACCCAGCATCATAAACCAAGCATTCATTATGTAGAACTGGTGCCTTGGACGTTATTCTTTAATGAATCATCATGCAAGCAAGGTGATGGCATTGGCATCATTATTATTTCGCCTCGGGGGGCAAGTTTTGAGTTTGCTCTTCCAACTGAACCAATGATTACTAACAATCAAGTGGAGTATGAAGCTATTCTTAAGGGACTTCAACTTCTTCATGAAGTAAAGGTCAAAGCAATTGAAGTATTTGGAGATTTATAGTTAATTATTAATCAATTGATCGGCCTATATGAATGCAAGGAAGAGACTTTGAAAGGATACTATGATGAATGCCAAAGGTTGCTCAAAGAATTTCTTCATGTCTCTTTCCAACATATTCCAAGAGCACAAAACCAAGAAGCTAATGGTCTAGCTCAAAGTGCATCAAGATATCGAGTGTTTCAAGAGGTCTTAAGTAGTGAAACCTCGAATGATGATTGGAGAGTCGAAATAGCTGATTACCTTAGAAATCCATCTCAGAAAGTTACTAGAGAGCTAAGGTATCAATCGGCTAAATATGTTTTGCTAGGTGATTAGTTATATTATAAACAGTCAATGTGGTATTGCTCAAATGCTTAAACCAAGAAGAAGCTATGGTGTTGATGGGTGAGGTGCATGAAGGGATATGTGGATGGATTATTCGTAGAACTGGTTATTTCTGGCCAATGATATTGGAAGATTGTTTTGAGTATTACAAGGGGTGCCAGGACTATCAATGTTTTAGTAATGTCCAAAGATCTCCTGCGTTGGCCATGAATCCAATTATCAAGCCATGGCTGTTTTGAGGTTGGAGAATTGATTTAGTTGGCTAGATTTTTCCATCTTCAAGCAAAGGACATAAGTTCATATTGGTAGCAATATATTACTTTACTAAATGGGTTGAGGCAATTCCTTTGAAGATGGTAACATCAAAGAACATGATTGATTTTGTCAGGGAATACATTGTGTATCGTTTTGTGATTCCTCAAACTATAACTACCGATCAAGGGATAATGTTCATATCAGAAGAGTTCAAGGATTTTGCTGCTAGTATGGGAATCAAGCTACTAAATTCCTCTCCTTACCATGCTTAGGCTAATGGCTAGGCAGGGGCGTCAACCAGATTATAATCAAGCTGATCAAGAAAAGATCGAGGAACAGCCAAGGAAGTGGCATTTGATGCTAAATGAGGCACTGTGGGCATATAGGATGGCCTATCATGGATCAATTAAAACGTCATCTTATGAACTTTTGTATGGCCATAATGCAGTTCTTCCTTGGGAAGTTTGGACTAGATCGAGGTGTGTTACACTGCAAAATGATTTGACAGCCGAAGTCTACAAGAATCTTATGATAGACAATTTAGAGGACTTGAGTTGCCTTTGGCTATGTGCTCTTAAAAATATCAAAGCCAATAAACTAAGGGTTGCAGAATATTACAATAAAAAGGTCAAGATTAAGCAATTCTCTGAAGGAGACTTGGTCTGGAAAGTGAAATTGCCGATCAGGTCAAAGGACAGTAAATTCGGCAAATGGTCACCTAACTGGGAAGGACCTTATCGGATCAAATGTTGTGTGCCTAGTAATGCTTATATTTTGGAAACACTAAGAGAAGAGGAAGAATTTGGCCAAGCAGTTAATTGGAAATATCTAAAGAAATATTACCTAGCGTTTGGATTAATACTTAATAACCAATTTGTTCGGTCGTCAACTCTAATAGCCGATATCAAAAAGGTATCGCCTCTAGTACAAAAATAAGCCCGAAGGTTTAAAAGTTGGTACAATGTGTATCGCCAATAGAAGTAAAGCAAACATGGATGAAGTGATGTGTATGAAGCACGAAACAAAGGAAAATCACTCAAGACGAAGAAATTGTTTGCTAAATATCACCTATTACAAGCTACGGGCTAGAAAACATTTTGCTTACTATATCATCGGCTAGGGTGTTGAAGGCTATAGAGTTGGCGGCGCTGGAGAAATCCTCAACCAAGCGCTCAAGCTCCCTAGGGTGCACCACATCTAGAAAACCGTGGGGAAGAAGATGAAGATTGTGACCAGAACAGGCTTGTGCAGCAGCCAACGTCATGGCAGCACCATGACAAATGCCATGAAGAGCAACCTCCATGACATGGTTCAGGATGTCATGCAAGCGAACCACCAGAACAATGCCCCCGACATTGACAAATCCCACCGCATGATCCACAGCTGATCGAAGGCTTTCCAACTAAACAGTTGGATCTAAAAAGATTTAAGGAAAGAGTGATCAGAAATCTTGAAGGCAAAATTAAGAAGATAGAAAAATTATGGTAGATGTCTCACCCATGATTCTAGCTTTAGTTCTGGCCAACCTTTCCCCCACTAGGCTGACATCAAGGGATGATCGGCCTTGAATCATGGACAAAGTCAATTTTGCAAGGGAGAGGCAGCTGGCCAGATTTTGGTCAGTCCGATTGATGGAGAGTAGTGAATTGGTGCCGAAGGTGACCCTAAAGGCTGAATAGAGTCAACCCTCTACTCTGGAACGATGGGAGTTGCCCAAGTTACACCCTCTTGGTGATGGAGGCGTTGGCGCGATGATGCAGATCCATTGAGGGCCTCCTTAGTAGACCTTTTGCTATTCTCCATGATCTCAAACCTACGAAAAACGTAGGAACTATACTAAGGATGCAGAAGGTTTGAGACAAAGCGGGTTGTTGTTCGATCCATAGCTATGGCCCGTATATATAGCCCGGGAAGGCGAGAAGATAGATTTCGCCGGGGGTGTGAAATTAGAATCAGAAATGGAAGCGGATCGACACTCCAAAAATTCAGGGGACTGATAATGAAGAGATAACATATTCAAAATTATTGCTTCCCCAAATTACAAAATACCATAGGACGGATATGAAGAATTTACATTGACTAGAGATCAACCCATCAAGGCTTCTTTGGATTGAAGGGAGTCTGGATCCCCACAAGGCCGAAGGTCATCGTGAACCAAATCAACATCGGCCTGCTGATAAAATTGTGCCAGAGAAGGGGAAAGGCCACCCACCTAACAGATGCCTAGCTGATTTCTCGGTAAATTAAGAAACTATGGGAAAGAAGCCTATGGCTTTCTCGGTGGGCATTTGAGGAACAAACAAGGGGAAGGTGTCCACACATTTTAGCCCTTGCGAACACTAGAGCTGCTTTGCGAGCATGGAGAGAAGACTTAGGTGATATCACAAGAGTTCTTCTAACCGCAATAGCTGGTCTTATTGCTCAACGAGGCGCTAGAATGAGCGACACAATTACCCTATGTATAAGAATTCTTCTAACCGCTCGAGATCTTCATAGCAAAAGGATAGACCATGGAGGGTCTGGTAGAGTCAGAAGCACTCGAGGGGGGAGATAGAAGAGAAACATGGCTGAGTTATTGAGTTGCTCTCGTTAGGGTCGGATAGACATTTTATAGTCGGTCTGGAAGGATGAATCCAAGTGCCCATGAAGCAATGATGCTCTTGTAAAAGTTTTAAAGCATGGGCTCATGAGCTGACATAGACGGCAACAAATAGTAGACCCCCAGATCAAGATTCTTTACCCATGACTATGGATCTATTGGGGGCACATATATGATAATTTTGGAATAAAATTACTTTTATTCCAAAATTGGGGGGCATGTGTTTACACCAAAATTTGGAAGAAGAGTCATAGGGACTCAAAAGCTCCCAAGATCATGTCATTAAGGGATCAATTGTGTGTAGATCAGAACCAGCTGATTCAAATGCAGCACTAGAATCAGCTTTCTTCAGGCAGTGCCAGCAGATAACGACAAAAGCTATGATCGGCGCCGGTACAAGACATGTTGGACTCTACAAAAAGGGAAAGATTAGAGTCCAAGTTATCTTAAATTAGGAATATTTTTCTCTAGGGTCAAAGATTGTGATGAGTCGTGCTTAGATAGGAGTTATGCGTAGGTCTCGGGTATAAATATCAAAGCCTAACTATTATAAAACACACACCATCAATCCAATACAAGTTATTTACTTTTTTGGCTCTGACCACCCTTAGGAGTAGGAGTAGAGTAGATCTCAGCGAGTTCTTCTGCAAGTACGGCTGCATCGATCCGATCAACCTCCACTACTTGTCTGTAAGTACCATCATGGCTTATACCTCTGTTCGTACGGCTGCATCGATCCGGTCGATCCCCACTACGACTCTAGTACAATTAGTTATTAATTCGTGTCTAGTTCAAATACAACTACATTGATTTGGTCGACCTCCACTGCTCGAACTAGATTAAAGTCAAGTTATCGGCTCTATCTAAGGATGGCGTTCCTTCAGATAGATTCATTAAGTTACCGATATTCCTTATTGCTTCCATTATTTATTTAATTACAGCAATATCACTTCGCCCGATTGGGATTGATCTAGATCGTCCTTATATCTTTTTTAACCCATCGTTTGTTAATCTAAACTGATCTAATCTGCACTTTAAATGATGAGTTATGTTTTATCGGTTGTTTTATATCAATCTTAATCGTGCATAGCGTGCGGTTAAGATGTGTTTGATCTTAAGTAGATCTGTTGGCTAGCGAAAACTGTTCCATGGCCCGTTATCACAGCCTATGTGATTCTGCCTCACACCCCACTGTTAGCACCGTGAAGTGGGGATCATTATTTAGTAGATCTATTTCTGAGAGGACATGATCTTAACTGTGTGCTATGCCTAAATCGGGTTTTTTAGTCGATATCGAGTGCTTTCACAAATAGTTCACGTCATGAGACCATTGAAGTAGCGATGGGTTGAAAGATATGTTAGTCCCATGATCTTATTATTGTATTGTGGTCTACATGATTCTACCTTATGCTCCACTGATATTGGTAATAAGTTAGGGTCATCGAGTCTATTGTTGTTTCTACGGCCTGCATGATTCTGCCTCATGCCCCACTAGTCATAGCGATAGATGATATCTAATATGTTTATTAGATTTATCTCTATTAAATGGTTGAATGATGATGAGCTGTTTCTTTTATAAAGGATTCGGTTACTTGCAGTCATTGGCTCAGTATAAGCTAATTATTGTTAATATCTTATTACCATTGACCAATATTTGTCTAAAGAATGATATTCATCCTGAACAATAACCGATTCTTCTTACACAACCCCATAAGGTTTAACCGATTTATCCTTATGAATATGCTAGAATTGACTATTTAGTCGATCTCCTTTTATATCGACTCTCAGAGCCGCACATTCGGGACTATCTGGTAACACCGGCTTGTTCCGCCCTAAATTACTGATAAACTTTCTCTCCTTATAAATTGCAGGGTCAAATTGACTAGCACATCTTGGGAGAAGTACGCAGAATCGACCACCCCTACACTGAAGCTAGGCGGATCTCCAGCTCCATTGAGTGGACCATTCCAGCTTGCTCGTATGTCCTTGGCATGGGACAAAATTCCGTGTCAACACATTGGGTCACGAATCACCGTGTGATGCGGTACGACTTAGCTATGATCTAGCACCATAGTAAGAACTAGAATATAAAAGATAGTAAAATAGTTTTGATTGCTTAACACCTGCTTGAAAGTAGCATATGTGCTTACATAGAATGGTTAGTTAATGAACTAACGATGACTGCTAATAAAATTGAATATAAGGACGCATGTTTAGTAATGCTTCCGCAGATGCAATAACCCACAACTCAGATAGCCTTGTATATCCTTAGAGTCTTTTATTTTTCTTCTGTCGGGTAAGTCTTGCTGAGTACAATCGATTACTCAGAGTTTTATTCTCCTGTTGTAGGTGATCGGAGGATACTTAGAGCTGACTCTTGTGTGTGAAAACCTTCTAGTGGGCTCAGAGAGGATTTCTTTCACTCTACGACCATAGTGTTTATTTATAACCCTCATGAAAGGTTATTATAAAAAAAGATGTAAAATCTGCTAGTATATCTTGTATAAAAATATCCACTATGTTAATGCTCCACTATGTCATTAAATTAATCATGTTTCCTCTATAACTCTGATAACATTGTTATATTCCGCTGTTATAATAAATTGAGATATTATTCTCGTATTGTAATAAAGTGATGTAAGAAAGGACTTAAGAATATTGTAAGCTTTATTATCTCATTTATGATCCTAATAGAAAATTATAGATTTTTGAGTTCTCTCTTGGGGTATGCTCAACGGAACTGCGTAGTTTAGTATCCTCTCTTAGGTACTTAGTATCTAATGAAAGACAAGTACTCCTAAAAGACATTAGACTAAGCGGTTCTGCCACAACCCACGTTGGAGGCGAGGACTTTGACCAGCGCATCATGGATTACTTCATCAAGCTCATCAAGCGCAAGCACGGCCGGGACATCTTCGGCGCCCGCGTGCTAGGGAAGCTTCAACGTGAGTGCGAGCACGCCAAGCGCGCGCTCAGCAACTAGCACTAGGTGCGCATGGAGATCGAGGCGCTCTTCGACGGCGTGGACATCTTAGAGAAGCTCACTAGGGCACACTTCAAGGAGCTCAACAGTGACCTATTCCAAAAGACGATGATGCCGGTGAAGAAGGCCATGCCAGACGCCCGGCTATAGAAGAACGACATCAATGAGATCGTACTCGTCGACGACAGCACCAGGATCCCTAAGGTGTAGCAGCTGCTGAAGGACTACTTCAACAGTAAGGAGCCCAGCAGGGGAGTCAACCCCAACGAGGCCATCGCATATGGCACCGCCATCTAGGGCGGTATCCTCAGTGGGCACGACAAAGATATGATTGTCATCGATGTTGCACCGCTGACTCTGGGCATGGAGACCATGGGTGGGGTGATGACCAAGCTGATCCTAAGGAACATGGTGATTCCGACGAAGAAGACACAAGTGTTCACCACGTACCAGGACAGGCAGACCACTATGACCATCATGGTGTTCTAGGGCGAGCGCAGCATGACCAAGGACAACAAGCTGCTTGGCAAGTTTGACCTGTCTAGGATCCCACTGGCACCAAAGGGCACGCCACAGATCGAGGTGACCTTCGAGGTGGATGTGAATGACATCCTCCACATGAAGGCAGTGGACAAGGGCACTGGTAGGTCAAAGAAGGTCACCATCACGAGCAACGCCCACCTACTCAGCTAGGAGGAGATCCACCAGATGGTGAACGAGGTGGAGGAGTTCACAGAGGAGGACCGAAAGGTGAAGGAGCGGGTCGACGCACGCAAAAAGCTAGAGACGTATGTCTACTTGGCAAAGAGCATGGTGGAAGACAGCAACATGGCCAACAAGATGGATGCCGATGAGAAGGAGAAGGTAGATGAGGCAGTCAGGGAGGCTAACGAGTGGATCGATGTGAACTCGAATGCCGACAAGGAGGACTACGAGGAGAAGCTCAAGGAGCTAGAGAACATGTGCAGCCCTATCATCTTGGTGGTGTACTAGAGGTCCAGCGGTGCATCGGCACACTACTAGAAACAGATCCTTTGCCGAGGGCAACTTTCTTTACCGAGGGCTAAAAGTCGGGCACTCGGCAAAGAGCTATTTTGCCGAGTGCCACACTCGGCAACGATATACACTCGGCAAAGGCCCTTTTTGCCGAGTGTCAGGCACTCGGCAAACCCTGGCACTTGGCAAAAAGTGGCATCAGGTAACGACCACCGCCTACCATCTAGGTTTGCCGAGTGCCAGCGGGTAGGCACTCGGCAAACCACTTCTTTGTCGAGTGCAAGACCCTAACACTCGGCAAAGAATAACAGCAAACTATTTTTTCCACTTTTGAACTCCAAAATTTTTTTGTAGTCCTCCTACAGTACATGAGACTCCATGTTAAAATTTGGTACATTTATGGCTTTTTGCTATATTTAGTTAATCTATTTCATTTAATTGAATTTTTTTAGAAAATGTAAATTTGAACTGCACGTGCATCGAATAATGGAATTTAATGATTCAAAAAATGATATTCATGGTATTGAGTGTAGTGTGAGGCCATATCTAGGAATGGACCCAAAATTTCGATCATCTTGCTCATGAAACATGACCATGAACTTGCGGACAAATTGTTTTTAAATTCTATAAAATGCAAACAAAGTCTGAAAATCATGAAACTTGTTGAGATGTCATGATATCGTATGTGGAGGATGTGATAGAAATTTAAGAAGGTTTGGGGCACGTTATCATGTATGATGCTTACAAACTAGGACATCTCCACATGTGATATCACGTATGATGCACACAAACCCGGCGTCGGCGGCTACGGAGATGACGAGGCAGCCAAGGCTGAGCATCTACAGGCACACCCATTGGGGGCTCCACCGTGGCACCTTCTTTTGCACCACGTACATCTCCATGAGGAAGTAGACGGTGAGTGGCCAGAAGCTGAGCGTGCCTAGGAACCCCACCATGTCATTGAAGAAGGGGAGCAGCATCGACACCACCATCGTCGCCACCATGAACGTCGTCCACCACGTCGCTCGGAATAGGTTCACCTTGCATCGCCTCATCAGGAGCAGGACCTCGACCCCCCCCTGTGACATATGCTGAGTCCAGCCACCGCTGTGCAGCCCACTTCTCAACGAAGGCGAACAGCGACTGGCAGTAGACCTGGTAGGCACCGACCAGGTGGACCACGATGGCGGCGTTGGCCACATCCAAGAGCTAGAAGGGTTTGTAGAAGCCAAAGCCCATGAGGAGGTTCCCAGGCGCGATGTCACCAAACATCACGTACCCCATGTAGCTGCATAGCATGTAGAAGAGCGTGGTACCACCACACTCACCACCATGGCGTGCTTCATCACCATCGACTCTGACATCGGCGGTGCCTAGATCATGTCCTAGATCTCGATCAGGATGAGCGAGTAGGAGTAGGTAAAGGCGATGTCACCGAACGCCTACAGGCTATGCCACACTTTGTCCATCGAGGTCACCACACCGATGCTGATGCTAGTCAGGCTACCCTGCACGCCTCTGTTCGCTGCATTACATTGCCTTCATGGTGAGTGGCACTAGCTGATGACCTAATGTTTACAAGAACCAAAGAGCCATGCAACGTACTGATGACTTGGACGATGCCTAGGCCAAGCCCCATGGAGGAGTAGGTGAAGGACATGATGGTGGTGAGGATGGAGAGCCAGGAGATCTGATCGAAGTCTAGGATCTGCGAGAAGATCTCTGCCATGCCGAAAATGATCATGTAGGGCATACTAGAGATGTTGCAGGGGTTGTTGTGCCCCTTCTGGTGGAAGCAGTTGGCCCTCCTGATCGCACTGCGTGCGTGTATGCGGTGAACCAACACAACACCATCATCAAGTCACACACTATTCAGTATTCATGCACAAATGAAAGAGCAGATAGACAAATCATGCGTGGCTCTATGTTCACTCACAGCATGCTGATGGAGGCGGCGATGGTGTACCCAATGGCCACACCCATGATGTTGGCATACTACAGGACCCCACCGATCTGGACCTTGATGCCACCTGCTCAATCGACGAAGTTCAAGTTTAGAGATGCACAGGCCACAGAGTAAGTTCAAGCTGATTGATCTCGATCGAACTTGGAAGGCAGAGACATGATGAGAAGGAGGGACCAATGAAGGCAGAGAGAACGCACTAAGGTTCGCGTTGATGGCATCCATGTAGGTGTAGTTTGGCATGCCGGTGCAGGGGTCACCGGGGTGGTAGCAGTCAGCGAGCAGCGAGGAGTGTTACATTGTCTCCAACCAATTGGGCCCTTGGATCTACGCCCTGATCGGGGGTGCCCAACCCTACATGGTTGGTGGGCCCTATCACACTGCGCTATAAAAAGAGAGGTGGGGGCCAGTGGCTCTCTTTATGAGGTTCACCATGAGCAGCCATAGTCGCCCCACCGACAAACCCTAGCCTGATCTCGAGAGGGTGCGCAGCCGGTGACAGGAAGATCTACTGGACCACTCCACCATTGCCTCTACGCCGCTGTCTTCACTACACCGACCTCAACGTGGTCACCACTTCACCACTCAGACACCATCAACCATGGACGGCTCCAGCTCCTCCGCCAAACCCTTTGACGGTCGGTGATGTCTCACCACCCACCCTCTCCTCTCTATTACTCTATTTCTTCATGTTTAGATGACGATGGATATGATTGTCATTTTGGTAATGGCAAATGTCATATTGTTTATAATAATAAATATATTGGTCTTGCCTTCTGACAAGACAAGCTTTATTTTTTATCACTTTCTGAGAATGTGAATGATGTAAGTACTAAGAATGAGAATGCTTCCTCGTCTATGAATGCAACAAATAAGCGAAAGAGAGTGCATCATGTATCTTTGAAATTATGGTACTATCGTTTAGGCTATATTTTGTGGGGGAGAATAGAGCGATTGATTAAGAAATCAACTCTTCTGCCTTTAGAATTTTTAGATTTAGAACAATGCATATATTGCACAAAAGAAAAGTACGTTAAGAAAATAAAGAAAGATGTCAAACAAAGCACGGAAATTTTAGAAATAGTTCACATAGACATCTATGGTCCTTTTCCTATGAAGAGTGTGGATGGTTATGATTCATTTATAACATTCACAGATGACTATTCTCATTTTGGCTATATTTATCCAATTAAGAAAAGATCGAAAGCATTAGATAAATTTAAAATATTCAAGGCTGAAGTAGAAAATCAGCATAACTTAAAGATTAAGGTAGTAAGGTCCAACCATAGGAGAGAGTACTATGGTCGACACACCCCATATGGCCAAGTTCCTGGACCCTTCACAAGGTTCTTACAGAAAAATGGCATAGTAGCCTAGTATTCTACACTGGGCGAGCCTCAGCAGAATGGAGTAACCGAAAGACATAACCGTACCTTAATGGATATGGTGAGAAGCATGATAAGTTACTCTACTTTACCGATAAGTTTATGGATGGAGGTTGTCGACATAGAATTTTTGCCTCCATGCTGAGGACACATGCAGTAAGCCAGAAGGGTTCGCTCGGTGGAGTAGATCCGCCTAGCTTCAGCGCAAGGGTGGTCGCTCCTACGCAATCCTCCCGAGACATGCCAGTTAATTTGACCCTACAATTGATAAGGAGAGAAAGCTTATCAGTAATTAAGGGTGGAACATGTCGGTGTTGCCAAACAGTCTCGAATATGTGGCTCTAAGAGCTGATATGAGAGGAAATCGACTAAATAGCTGATCCCAGCATGTTTACAAGAATAAATCGATTAAAGCACATGGGGTTATATAAGAAGGATCGGTTATCATTCAGGATAAATGTTATTTGAGCAAATATTAATCAATGGCAATAAGATATCAATGATGATTGGTTTATACTGAGCCAATGATTACAAGTAACCGAACTCCTTTTATTTAAAGAAACAACTCAACACCTCTTAACCATTTAATAAAGGTAAATCTAATGAACATGTTAGATCTCATCTATCGCCATGACTAGTGGGGCATGAGGTAGAATCATGCAAGCCATAGAAACAATAATAGACTCGACAACCCTAACTCATTACTAATATCAGTGGGGTATGAGGCAGAATCATGCAGGCTATAATACCATAACAAGATCATGTGGCTAACGCATCTTTCAACTTATCTCTACTTCAATGATCTCATAATGTGAACTGTTCGTGAAAGGATTCGATATTGGCTAAATAGCCAATTCAGGCATAGTGCACAGTTAAGGTCATGCCTTCTTAGGAACAGGTCTACTAACTAACGATCCCCACTCCACGGTGCCAACAGTGGGTGAGAGGTAGAATCCCATAGGCCGTGATGATGGGCCATGGAATGGTTTTCATTAACTAATAGATCTACTCAAGATTGGACATACCTTAACCGCACGCTATGCACGATTAAGATTGACGTAAAATAGCTGATAAAAAACATAACTCATCATTTAAGATGTAGATTAGATCAGTTTTAGATTAGCAAACGATGAGTTAAACAAGATATAAGGTCGATCCATATCAATCTCAATCGGGCAGAGTGATATTGCTGTAATTAGATAAACAATGAAAGCAATAAGCAATATCGGTAACTTAATGAATCTACCAAAGACTGCCATACTAAGGTAGAGCTGATAACTTGACCTTGATCTAATTCAAGCAGTGGGGTGTGAGGTAGAATCACATATGCCATACTTGAATTAGACAAGAATCGATAACTAGCCTATACCAGAGTCGCAGTGGGGGTTGACCGGATCGATGCAGCCATACAAATAGAGGTATAAACCATGACGGTACTTACAGACAAGCATTGGAGGTTGATCGGATCGATGCAGCCATACTCGCTGAAGAACTCACTGAGATTTACTCTACTCCTACTCCTAAGGGGTGGCCGGAGCTGAAAAAAGTAATTGACTTTGTATTTGATTGATTATTGATTTCTACAATAGCCGGAGTTTGGTAGTTATACCCGGAGTCTAAACATGAATCCTACTCAAGCACGATTTGTTACAGCCTTTGGCATAAAATGAAAATATTCCTAATTTAAGATAACTTGGACTCTAATCTTTCCCTTTTTGTATAGTATAGCATGTTTCGTCCCAGCGCCAATCATAGCCTCTGTCGTTATCTGCTGATGCTATTTGAAGAAAGTCAATTCTAGTGCTACATCTGAATCAGCAGGTTCTGATCTGCACACAATCAATTCCTTGCTGACATGATTTTGGGAGTTCTTGAGCTCTTGAGATCCTCCTTTCAAATTCTAGTGTAAACACATGCCCCCCAATTTTGGGATAAAAGTAATTTTATTCCAAAATTATCCTGTCTGCATCCTTGATTGGTCCATAGTCATGGGTAGAGAACCTTGATCTAGGGTCCACCGTTTGTCACCGCTTACACCCATTCACGAGCCCATGCTTCAAAACCTTTGCAAGAGCACCACTGTTTCATGGGCATTTGGATTCACCTTCCCGGATCGGTTATAAAACGCTCGTCTAACCCTGGTGAGAGCAACTCGACACTTCAGCCATGTTTTTCTTCCATCTGTCATTTTGAGTGCTCCCAACCCCGCTAGACCCTCCATGGCCTATCTCCTTGCGATAAAGATCTTGAGCGGTTAGAAGAATTCTTGTGCATAGGGTGATTGTGTCGCCCATTCTAGCACCTTATCGAGCAAGAGGATCAGCTGCTACGGCTAGAATAAGTCTTGTGATGCGCCTGCGTCTTCTCACCATGCTCGCAGAGCTGTTCTAGTGTTTGCAAGGGCTAGAATGTGTGGACACTTTTCCCTTTTTTGTTCCATCAAATGCCTATCAGGAGAGCCGCAAGCTTCTTCCCAGCGGTTTCCCTAGTCACCTAGAAACCTATGGGCATCTGCTAGTCAGGCGGCCTTTCCTTTTCTTTGGCATAATATTATTAATGAGATGATGTGACTTGGTTTATGATGATCCTTGGCCTTGTGGGGATCCAGACTTCCTTCACTCCAAAAGAAGCCTTGGTGGGTTGACCTTTGGTCCATGTAAATTCTTTGTATCCGTCCCACGGTGCTTCGTAACTTGGGGGACTGATAAGTCTGAATCTATTACCTTTTCGTTATCTATCCCCTTAATTCCTATCGTGTCGATCCATTTCCATTTCTGACTTTAACTTCATATCTTCGGTGAAACTGATTTTGCCTTCCCAGACTATATATACGGGCCATGGCTGAAGGCCGAGCAACAATCCGCTTCGTCTCAATCCCTTCGCATCCTCAATATAGTCCCTGTTTTTTTGTAAGCTTGAGATAATAGAAATTAGCAAGAGGTCAGCTAAGGGCGCTCTCGGCAGATCTATAACATCGCACCAGCGCCTTCATCGTCGAGAGGGTGTAGCCTGTGATGCACCCACCGCCTTAGGTCATAGGGACGACTCTGTTCGACCTCTGGGGTCTTCCCTATCAATAGCTTATCACCAGCTTCCTTACTACCTGGGGTAGTGGATTGGCAATGATGACTTGCTTGACACCATTGATAGCCATGGCCAGAGTCTTGCCGAATGTTTTTGTCTCATAGAATCAACCCTAACCATGGCTTGATGTCGATCGTCCCCCGTGGTTGACTCAGTGTATGATAAATTGGCCAAAGCCAAGGCCAGAATCATGGGTCAAATATCATAACCTTTGTTTCCTTTCAACTTCACCTTCAGGATTCTGATCATCTCCCTTTTGAGTTTTTTAGATTTGTCCACTCAACTAGAGAGCCTTCAACTAGCTATGGAGTACGCAATAGGATTTGTCAATGCCAGAGGTGCCATCCCAATAGTTCGCCTATATGACATCCCAAATCATGTCAGGGAGGTCGCTCTTCAGGGTGTCTGTTATGGGCTGCCACGACATTGGCTGCCACACAGGCCCGTTCTGGCCACAATCTTCGGCTTCTTCCTCATGGTTTTTCGGATGCGGTGCACCCTGGGGATCATGAGCGTTTGACTGAGGATTTCCTTAGCGCTGCTGACTTTGTGGCCTTCAACACCCTAGCTAGTGGCATAGTAGGCAAAGTGTCTTCTGGCCCATAACTTATAATAGGTGGTATTTAGCAAACAATTTCTTCATCTTGAGTGGTTTCTCCTTTGCTTTATACCTCACATTGCACACATCACTTTGTTGGCATAATCGATATGCATTGTACCGGCTTTCACCTCTTCAGGCGTACTTTCTATCTAGCAATGATACCCCTCCGGTATTGGCTACTAAAACTGATGACCGAGCGAATCAGTTGTTTAGTATCAATCCAAATGCTAGGGTAATATTCCTTCAAATATTTCCCATTTGATTGCTCTACCGAATTTTCTTTCTCTTCTCAGTATCTACAACTATCGCTAGGTGCATAACATTTGATTCGATAAGGTTCTTCCTAGTTGGCTAACCTTCTGCTGAACCTGTTGTTCCCTGACTTGATCGGTGACTTTATTTTCTAGACTAAGTCTTCTTTAGAAAATTGCTTGATCTTGACCTTTTAATCATAATACCTTGCAATCCTCAGTTTATTGGTTTCAGTATTTTTTCAAGAGCATGCAACCGAAGGCACCTCAAGTCTTTAAAGTCATCCATCACAAAATTCTGGTAGACTTCGGCTTGATAAATCATTTTGCAACGTAGCACGCCTTGATCTAGTTTGAACTTCCCAAAGAAAGACTGCATTGTATTTATGCACAAGTCCATAAGGTGGTCACATTAGCTCCTCTGCTCTTGGTCATCAAGGACAACCTATTCTCATCCTTCCCTAGAGTTTTGTCTCCCTTTTACATTTTTGAAGATCAGGTCCTCCGCTTCGGCTAAAGAGCCAATTCTTTGGCAAAAATAACCGATTCCAAACTCCTGATCTCAATCCCACTTAGGTCTGAAAACATGGCTTTTGTCAAGAGAGCCCTCCGATCTCCTATCCTCAATTATATAGCGTTGTATTTCAATATTTGTGGAGTGGTGTTTCACCTTCTATTAATTATAGTTGCCTTTTGCACGTCTCGAGCCATCCATCTATTCGCTTCATGTCTTCAAATACCAACCGAGGGCTTCGGCTTCAAATGCCTCTTCATCTACAACTATTCCTTCACTTTCTTTCATCTGCCAAAACATTGCAGCAGTTCCATTCCTCTCTTCTATAGATTCAATCATTCTTCATGGCTGTCGAAGGTAATCGAGGTAAGCGCATGGCAGAGGAGATCCCGGTAGAAGACATGCTGATGAACCAGCGTCTTCGATGCATAAGGTAAGATTGGCAACCCCTGCCCATTATGATGATCTGTTCTGACTTGCCTATAAGCTCATTATGAATGACAGCCTTCACCCTTGTCCCAAGACTGATAATCCTACCGATGCTGCATCTTCCACGCCGGCTTTATCATTGGGTTCTTCCAACTCATATGACGGTGATGATGCCTAGTGCTTCTTCCAAGAATGGAGGGCAGCCAAGGATCTCTATTCCAAGGCAATTCGGAACAATGGCTAACTGGAGATTCATCTAGGAGTCCTCTAGGCTGCTCTTAATGCGGCGGAGGAGGAGACCAACACCGTTTGAGCACGGCTGGCGGAGTCTAACGCCGCGGTAGCAGGTAAAATGAGCCCCATGAATGTTTCCATTCTGTTTTCCATTGCTTTCGTCTTGATATTCTTCTACAATCGCCAGCCCAAATGGTGCAACTAGAGTCTCTTCAATTAGTGGCAAACGCGGCCACAGACACTATCAATGCTAGGGGTTCCCTTATTGACGCTCATCTCCAAGATATCCCGGTCCACATCTAAGAGATTGCCCTTTACAACATTCGTCATGGTGCGTCGGTGGTGCTAGCTGTGGCGTAGGTCCAAACCGGGCATGATCTCCACACCATGGAGGTTGGCTTCCTGACCGACGATGGCCCTGAGGGACATGAAGATCTGATAGAAGATTTCACCGCAGTGGTAGAGTCCATCATGGACATAACACCCGCTCAGTATGTGGTGAACAAGGTCTTTGACTAGTTTGTATTTAGGATAAGCCGATAAATGAAGACTCATGTTCCTTTATGATTGTGCTTCAGTGTGACATCCTTGCGTATGATTGTTTTTGCTTTGTAGACAATATATATCATATCGGTTTTTACTATCTTTGAAGATTTTTACTCATTGAACTAGAGGCAATACCCTCCTGGTACCGGCTATTGGAGCTGAGAATGAATCGGCTATCAAATTTAGATGTAAGAATAACATCTCTTCATGCATTTTTCATTCCAAAGATCAAACGATCGATCAATCCGAGTCAAGCATCCTATTAAGCAAAATAGAACTTCTCTTAAGAAATCCATTAACTCTGAATCGCACTTACACTCTAATTCAGCATTCACATACGTCGGCCTAAACCCATTTCCAAGACTCAATGTTTATTTTCCCTTAACTCAATGGCCGACACGACGCCATGATTACTGATTAAAACAAACTTTTAGAGACAATTGCTTAAACCAGCTGTTGGCCTTCATTATTAATCCTGATGAAGCCTCCTTCCCATGTTTTGCTAGAAAGGCATTCGAAGTCTCCTAATTCCCAAAACACTGGATCGGCTGTTGCGATGCTCATAGACTCATCAACGTGAACCACCTCGACATCATCCCCATGTCATTGAATCAAACATTGATGCATGGTTGATGGCATACAATAGTTTGCATGAATCTAGTCACGATCGAGGAGTAAACTGTATGAGCCTTTTCCATCGATGACAAAGAATGTGGTGAGCAGAGTTTTACTCCCGATTGTTAACTCGATGTTTATTGCCCCCAGGGTCTTAGATGTATTCCTTTCAAAGTCTCTAAACATCATGTCGGTCTCAAGCAAATCTCTTAGTCCCTTGCCAAGCTTACGAAAAGTAGTGTAAGGCATAAGATTGACAGAAGCACCTCCGTCCACTAACATTTTGTTCATCGGCTTCCCATCAACAAAACCTTTCATGTATAAAGCCTTCAAGTGCCAATGTTTGACTGGCTTATCAAATATCGCTTGGTGTGTAACCGTCAACTTGGCAACCATCTCTTCATACTCTGATTCATTGAAGTCTGAGTAAACTTCCTGATCCGCTAGAGCTCTGAACTCTGATGGCAACAGAAAAGCCATTTGGATACTAGCTAATGGTTGTTTCTTATCAGCTATTTGCTTGGTACGCCACACTTGAGTTTTACCGGATGGTTGAGCCTGTTCCATCTCCTTATTCCTTAGGCACTGCACTCTTCTCTTTTGGCTTCTTATTAAACCTCTGGGGCACCATTGGCCTTCCTACCAAACATATTCCCTCTGGTTGTTTCCTTCTTTATGATCAGCCCAGTCTTGGTCAATAACTCTCTTTCCTAGCCGATCATGAATACTTTTATTTTTTAAGCGCCGATCCATGTTATTATGATGATATGCATTCTAGGCATGGATAGACTAGCGATTGATTTGAGATTGCCTAAACTCCCAATATTGATTACTGCATTCCAGACAGTCATGTCTGGTAGGCAATTTCAAACCTTCGTTCTAGCAGTATCTGAAGAAAGGACAATTCTAGTGCGATTCGGCTTGCTTCCTCTCATACCTCTCTTCTTCCAGTTGACGCTGGTATTCTTGATCCTCTAACCATTGCTGATAATCTTTTTCCTTCTGCCATCATCACTTATTCAACAGGATCTGAGATGTGACTCGTGGCCTTGTCGCTCCATCCTTTGACGTTTTCCCCTGCTCATATTAGCTCTTCTGCTGATCACGACATTTTTTAACCTCTTTGTATTCATCAGCCGATATTTTCATCTTGGGATCGACTGTTCCATCTTTTCTTGATTTGGCCGATGTTAGGACCTTAGTTTTTCCTTTGAATATCCCAACATCAACCATATTTTGATCTCATAGGAAAGGATTATCATCAACTTTCATCTTTCGAGGCATATCGAACTTGAGTCTCCCTTGCTGAATAGCCCTCTGTATATGCTGCTGGAAAATTTTGCACTCATTAGTGGAATGAAAAGTAACATTATGGAACTTGCAGAACTTCTTATTCTTCAACTGTTTAGGGGGCAACATAACATGATTGTTCAGCAATTTGATCTGGCCCTTCTCAAGTAAAAAGTCAAAGAGCTTGTCTAATTTCATGACATCAAAGTCATAGATCTCCTCAACTCCTCTTCCCCAAGGATTTGGCACCATTACTGTCTTCTTCCTCCAATTCCATTCAGCTGCAACAAGCTCCTCTTCTTCATCTTCATAGCCATCATCTGCTGAGTATGGATCATAAGCTTCAGCTATAGTGGTATTCTTCTAGAATCGAGTGTCTCTATGCATACTCTAGAATTGGCTATTGAGCTCTGCTACTCGTTGAGCCAATTGACCTAAGTTGTCAAATTCTTGTCCTAGCAGCTTTTCCTTCCACATTGGCAACATTCCTTGGATAGCTAAAGTAGCTAGATGATCATTAGCCAAACTCAATGAGAAGCACAAATTCCTAGTCTCTCAGAATCTCTGAAGAAACTCAGTGCCCGATTCATTAGCCCTCTGTCTCATGGTCATTAGATTGGTGATCTTTTCTCTAGTTCCAGTGTAAAAATATATATGAAACTTCTTCTCCAGGTCAGCCCAATTGGCAATGGAGTTGACTGGTAGTGATAAGAACCAAGTGAAGGCTGGCCCTGATAGGGATAAGAAGAAGAAATGAACCTGATTAGAATCCTCAATTGATGCTTCACCCAATTGTGTAAGATACTGACTGACATGTTCTATTGTGCTTCTACTATCTTGACCAGTAAACTTGGTGAACTCTGGGAGCCTGTAATTTGTAGGAAGGGCGACCAAATCATACCATTCTGGATATGGACATTTGTATGAAAAGGTTAGCCCCTTCGACTTCAAACTGAACTTATTCTTTATCATCTCGGTCACCTTCAACAGCAACTCATCAGCTTGCGAATCTAGATTTCTCGGTACTTGCTGACCCATCTATGGATTGAAATCTTGCATGCCTTGATATCCTAGATTTGGCATCATGTGGAGGGTGTTATAATTCATGTCATAGTGATAGCCTTGTAGAATCTCAATCTATTGGGTCTTTTGCTGGCTTGCTGCTTGAAGTCTCTGATTATAGATATAAGGATCTATATCTCTACGGATCTTTTGAATTGATGGTGCTATCTTTTGAGCCGACGATGGTATGTGGCCTGATGTGCCAAAATTGATCATCTAGTTCTGACTTTGCCCCGTTGGCTGTTGTACATGCTATATTGATGGTCTAGGATTGTACTGTACTTGATTTGTAGCAGTGCCTAGAGTTTGTTCAGATGAACCTTGAAGTGTCTGGCATCACCATTACCAGCTGGTACTGCTTCTTGATGGCTGGTACCGACTTAATTAGTCCCTTGAGTCGACGGATCTAGAATATTATAATAAGTTGATCCAACCTGACCAACTGGAATCCCATGAATCGCCTCTTTCATGGCGTTGTGAAATGCACCAACAAAAGCTTCATTGCGGCTTGATATGGCATCACAAATAGATTTGTCTATGGCTTCTGTAAAGAAATGCGTGTCTTTGGCTTCAACTGTATCTATCTGCCCGTGTAGTAGAACCTTTGATAGCGGAAATTTCTAAATAATTGTGCTGTCACGTGTTTTGGTGTAGGACAATAAACACTTCTTTTGAAATTCTTTTGTAGCTTTGCTGATGGTATCCTTATCTTCATCAGGTAGGTCTTCATAGTGTACCATAAGGATGTTGTCATTGTTGTGAGCCACCATGACGATTGTGGGGTCCCACTGAGGGTGCTAGAAACGTGTGTCGACATAGAATTTTCGCCTCTGTGCTGAGGACACAGGCAGCAAGCCAGAAGGGTTCACTCGATGGAGCAGATCCGCCTGGCTTCAGTGCAAGGGTGGTCGCTCCTACACAATCCTCCTGAGACATGCCAGTCAATTTGACCCTGCAATTGACAAAGAGAGAAAGCTTATCAGTAATTAAGGGCGGAACATGCCGGTGTTGCCAGACAGTCCTAAATGTGTGGCTCTGAGAGCCGATATGAGAGGAAATCAACTAAATAGCCGATCCCAGCATGTTCACAAGAATAAATCGATTAAAGCTCATGAGGTTGTATAAGAAGGATCGGTTATCATTTAGGATAAATGTTCTTTAAGCAAATATTAATCAATGACAATAAGATATCAATGGTGATTGGTTTATACTGAGCCAATGATTACAAGTAACCAAACTCCTTTTATTTAAAGAAACAACTCAACACCTCTTAACCATTTAATAAAGATAAATCTAATGAACATGTTAGATCTCATCTATCGCCATGACCAGTGGAGCATGAGGCAGAATCATGCAGGCCATAGAAACAATAATAGACTCGATGACCCTAACTCATTACTAATATCAATGGGGCATGAGGCAGAATCATGCAGGCCATAATACCATAACAAGATCATGGGGCTAACGCATCTTTCAACTTATCTCTACTTCAATGATCTCATAATGTGAACTATTTATGAAAGCATTCGATATCGGCTAAACAGTCGATTCAGGCATAGCGCACAGTTAAGGTCATGCCTTCTCAGGAATAGGTCTACTAACTAACGATCCCCACTCCACGGTGCCAACAGTGGGGTGAGAGGCAGAATCCCACAGGCCATGATGATAGGCCATGGAACAGTTTTCATTAACTAATAGATCTACTCAAGATTGGACATGCCTTAACCGCACGCTATGCACAATTAAGATTGACGCAAAATAGCCGATAAAAAACATAACTCATCATTTAAGATGTAGATTAGATCAGTTTTAGATTAGCAAACGATAAGTTAAACAAGATATAAGGCCGATCTATATCAATCTCAATCGGGCAGAGTGATATTGCTATAATTAGATAAACAATGAAAGCAATAAGCAATATCGGTAACTTAATGAATCTACCAAAGACTGCCATACTAAGGTAGAGCCGATAACTTGACCTTGATCTAATTCAAGCAGTGGAGTGTGAGGCAGAATCACATAGGCCATAATTGAATTAGACAAGAATCGATAACTAGCTTATACCAGAGTCATAGTGGGGGTCGACTGGATCGATGCAGCCATATGAATAGAGGTATAAACCATAATGGTACTTATAGACAAGCAGTGGAGGTCAACCGGATCGATGCAGCCATACTTGCTAAAGAACTCGTCGAGATCTACTCTACTCCTACTCCTAAGGGGTGGCCAAAGCTGAAAAAGTAATTGACTTTGTATTTGATTGATTGTTGATTTCTACAATAGCTAGAGTTTGGTATTTATACCCGGAGTCTACACATGAATCCTACTCAAGCATGATTTGTTACAACCTTTGGCATAAAATTAAAATATTCCTAATTTAAGATAACCTGGACTCTAATCTTTCCCTTTTTGTAGAGTCCAGCATATTTTGTCTCAGCGTCAATCATAGCCTCTGTCATTATCTGCTGGCGCTATTTGAAGAAAGTCGATTCTAGTGCTGCATCCAAATTAGCTGGTTTCGATCCGCATGCAATCGATTCCTTGCTGACATGATTTTGGGAGTTCTCGAGCTCTTGAGATCCTCCTTCCAAATTCTGGTGTAAATAGAGGCGTTGAAAATCACCATTCATATTCTTAATTGAGTGCCAAGTAACTCGGTGCCCAAAACACCGTATGAGTTGTGGACAGGAAAGGAACCCTCACTAAACTATTTATGTTTGTGGGGTTGTCTAGCTAAGGCAAAAGTATTTAACCCAAATATAGGGAACCTGGACTTCAAGATATTCAATTGCCGTTTCATTGGCTATCTAGAAAAGTCAAAAGGTTATCGCTTCTATTGTCCTGACAGACAAACAAAGTTTGTAGAAATAAGACATGTTGTCTTCTTGGAGGAAGATATGATCTAGGAGAGCATGGTAGGGAGTGAAATTAGTTTTGAAGAGAAGCGGGTATATGTGCCCACTCCTATGGTTCAGGAGCCATTCTTCACGCTACCTATTGTTGCCGTACCAATAGTGCGAGACACTATAGTAACAACACCTGTTGTTAGTTCTCCTGTGGCAACAATGAATGAACATGAGGAACTATCCTTCAGTGTGAGGAAGAGCAACAACAGCCTCATATAGAACAACCGTCATCTAACGAGACTCCTAGAAGGTCTCAAAGAGTCAGGAGATCAACCATTCCTGATGACTACGAAGTTTATAAATGTGAGGAATTTTAAATGGAGGGTGATCCCATCTCATTTGAAGAAGCCATGAGAAGCGCTCACTCATCCAAGTGGCTTGAAGCCCTAGAAGATGAAATGAAATCAATGAAAACCAACAGTGTTTGGGACTTAGAAACAATTTCTAAAGAATCCAAGACAGTAGGCTGTAAATGGGTCTACAAAACCAAACATGACTCCAAAGGAAATATAGAAAGATTCAAAGCGTGACTTGTGGCGAAAGGCTTCACACAAAGAGAAGGTATAGATTGTAATGAGATATTTTCTCTAGTCTCATGTAAGAATTCTTTTAGAATCATAATGGCGCTTGTAGCATATTATGATTTAGAATTACATCAGATGGATGTAAAGACGGTGTTCCTAAACATGGATCTAGAGGAAAATATTTATATGGCACAACCGAAAGGTTTTGTTGTGGAAGGAAAAGAATGTATGGGATGCCGCCTGAAGAAATCCATTTACAGATTAAAACAAGCTTCAAGACAGTGGTATTTGAAGTTTGATAGTACAAAAAGAAAGTTTGGGTTTTAAGAAAATGTAGAGGACAATTGTGTTTATGCAAAGTTCAAGAATGGGAAATACATTTTCCTAGTCTTGTATATGGATGACATCTTGCTCGCTAGTAGTGATGTTAATCTACTACCAGAAACAAAGTTCTTGCTCAAAGTTTGATATGAAGGATCTCGGTGAAGCTTCGTTCGTCCTAGGAATAGAGATTCACCGAGATAGAGAAAAGGGGGTTTTAGGATTATCACAAAAGGCATACTTAGAAAAAGTTCTAAAGAAATATAGTATGCAAAATTGTAAGTCTTCATCTGCTCCCATAGTCAAGGACAACAAATATAGGGAATTTTAATGTCCCAGAAACCAATATGAGATCGATCAAATGAAAGCAGTTCCATATAGTTCAGCTATTGAAAGTTTACAGTATGCTCAAGTGTGTACTTGCCTTGACTTAGCATTTGTTACCGGGTTACTTGGCAGATATCAGAGCAATCTAGGAATAGAACACTGGAAATTAGTAAAGAAAGTTTTGCGTTACCTACAAGGTACGAAGGGTCTCATGCTAACATACAGAAGATCTGATTCCCTACACATAGAGGGTTATACAGATTCTGATTATGCGGGAGATGACAGAAAGTCCATGTTAGGATACATATTCACTCTCGCAGGAGGAGCTATATCGTGGAAAAGCTCAAAGTAAACCGTCACTACATCGTCCACAATGTATGTCGAGTTTGTAGCATGTTATGAGGCCACAGGGCAGGTGAATTGGCTAAAGAAATTCATGCCCAGGTTGAAAGCGGTAGACGACATACATAAACCACTCAAGTTATACTACGATAATAATCCAACAGTATGTTATGCTCATAATAATAAGTCAAGTGGTGCTGCCAAACACATTGACATAAAGTATTATGTTGTGCAAGATAAAGTCTGCCATCATATAATTAGTCTGGAGCATATAAGAACAGAAAAGATGCTTACGGATCTGCTTACAAAAGGCTTATCACCTAGCATGTTCATAGAACACTTAGCCAGCATGGGTTTAAGGAAAAGCCTATGATTTCTGGATAATGAGGGCCTAGTTGAGAATCTATTTCAAAATAGAGAGGCGCATTGTAGTTGTTTAATCTAATGGCAACTATTATGATAATGAGGCACGCTCTATGCATTAATCTATAATGGAATGGGAACAAAATAAAGTAAGTAAGTTGAGATTAAGTCATATGGTGAGATCAAGGGAGAGAATGTTAGATGATCTCCAAGCAACGGCCAATTGGGCCCTTGGATCTACGCCCTGATCAGGGGCGTCCAACCCTACATGGTTGGTGGGCCCCTGTCACACTACGCTATAAAAAGAGAGGTGGGGGCCGAAGGCTCTCTTTATGAGGGTCACTGTGAGCAGCCACAGTCGCCCCACCGATAAACCCTAGCCCGATCTCGAGAGGGTGTGCAGCCGGTGACGGGAAGCTCCAGTAGACTACTTCACCACTGCCTCTATGCCGCTATCTTCACTACACCAACCTCAATGCGGTCACCACTTCACCGCCCGGACGCCATCAACCATGGACTGCTCTAGCTCCTCAGCCAAACCCTCCAACGGTCGATGATGTCTCATCTCCCACCCTCTCCTCTGTTACTCTATTTCTTCATGTACTAGGATGATCTACATCATTTATCATGAATTGTCAAGTTGTACCCACTAGATCTATGCCTAGTTGATCCTACAATTTTAACAAGGAGGTGTAGTAGGTGATGAGCGAGAAGAGCAGCATCACGGTAGGCTCGGCCACCCAGCCGAGCTGCGCAATGGCCTACCCCAGAGAGAGCACCCCGGAGCTAATCACTGTCGTGATGATATGCACGCTCACTGTCCACATCGTCCCTATAGCATAGCCCATACGTCAGCATGCACATTTATCATGACATGTCGACACGGCCGGCAGGGGCAGTCCATCCTATCCTCCTGTTGGTTCAAATGAAATGAAATCTATCGTTGTGCTTGGGGCGGTCATCATTGCCGAAGCACTTGTCGCCTATGCCCTGGCTGAGCTCCACACCGTAGACCTCCATGGCCGCCAGCATCGCCATCGGGTAGTAGTACGTGGCCACGATGTTCTTCGCCATCTCAATCTACTTCTAGATGTCCAAGGAAGCAAAGAGTGTCTAGGTCAGAATTGAGGAGGTAGTTCACTCTTCAGTCTTCACCCTCGTGGTGTGTACGTGACTGTAGATGCACACGTGATGGTAGACGATGGCGTTAAGCCTGACCTATCACTGCTAGTCTGCCAGTGATCACTAACTGCTGCCAGAGCTATGCTCTCGACCCTGCTGCGTGTAGGCACAGCGGGGTAAATGTTTGTGTGAGGCTAGCTGCTGCGAGCATGAGGTGGGGTGGCGAGGTACGTGGTGTGGGGGCACCATTTATAAGGCGTGCTACTCAGACTTGGTGGCCCCAGCCAGTCGCCATCGTGGTCATGGCCCTCCCTTTGTGGAGGGTGCAGGCCACGCCGGGGAGATTGGAGGGCATATTCGCTTGAACTTATCAACCAGCTCATCAGCTAGAATCTATAGTATTTTTCTCTCACAACAAAATAGCTTCAGCCGATTTATTGAGCGTGCAAGCAGTGCAAGGTAGATGACGACTCACATAGTCGCACGTGGTGTCAATGGGAAACAGCGTGTACCTAAATTGTACACGCTGCCCCCCTTTGATGCCAATAAACTTGGCCAAATGGGCCAAGCCCACTGGGCCAACACTAGCACGATATGAAAAAGCATGGCCTGAGCATGACCTGGCACAAGGCCCATCATGCCCCTTAATGGGGACAGGGATCCTGATCTTCCGACAGGTAGAGGTAACTATCATTATGGCAGAGAATGACACACCAATCTGGCTTCAAATCAAAAGATCGAACCCTGCAATCTTACCACCACAACTCCTCTAGTTATCAACCGAGACACAGATCTAGTTGATATCACCAAGAAGGCTAATCCCTGCTTGTGCAATGAAGAACACAAGCAAGAACAAGAAAGAAAACAATCAAATTGCAGATGAATGATTAATCTCACGAAGTTGGGGTCTCACAAACCGATGAACGGCGAAACTGTTCTTGATAGATTAATCTAAGCAAAACCCTAAAATCTAATGACGGTGGCGGCATATGGTTATAAAGGTCTTAGGGTCGTTGCCTACCCTAGACGCGCCCCCCCTAATGGGCTCAAAGACGATACATGGCCCATTGAACCAAATACGGTGACGCAACACCTAGACAGGTTCTAAACGCTGACTTGTTTTGACAATTCCTATGGATTCCAAATAGCTTTTGATGTGAGACCACTTGCATTGGCTTACTTATCAAATTAGCTTTCCAACCATATGTGGATCGTCAAAAACGGAGTCCGGATGCGTCCTGGGTGACCAATTTAAGGTAGACTAGTCCTGGAGGCCGAGGCAGACTCGAACTTGAGTTGCTTTGGGCCTCCACCTCGGGGACTCGAATTGAATTAGCCTTGGGCCTCCTTCTTGACTTGGACACCCTTGCTGGGCTCCTACCCCTCCATATCATGCGCCAAACATAGTCATATGCATGGGTGTCATGTCCTCATCATCCTCCCCTTCTTGACGAAAAGCCGTTCTCGATGTCGATTGTGCTTGAAACTGATCCTGCACAATATAAAAGAGAACGGGGTTACAAAGACAAAGGGAGCTGAAATAATTGTGAGAAGGAACGTGGCCATGTTTCTAAGTTTTTAGCTTGTCATCTCGCATAAAAATTTCAGTAAACATGTAGACTCCATGATCCGAATGCACACGATGTATGTCAACACTATCCTGCAAAAGATTAGAACTAACCAAAGACAGTACAGGAATAGATGGTCTAGCAGACATAGGTATCAACCAACAATGCTTCCCTTTTTGGAAGTGGACTTGTTTCTTTGAGGAACGTGAGAAAATGTTTATATTATTATGGCTGCCCTCTAAACGATCATAATCTTGTACAACAAAAGGAAAATTCATATTACTACGAATATATACTCGATGTATCATATATTATCCCTTATTGTTATATTTGCTAATAACATGATATGTGTGTTTAGAAAACCAAGGTAAATCAGCATATTTAAAAAGACTCTCCTCCAAACAATCTATGTTACACAAAACATCAAATTCAATGTAACCCAAAGTACGTAAAGAAGACAACAGTTTGAACTCATCAGTTTTAGTAGCAATATGAATAACATGTTTATTTTTAGCACAAGTGATTGGTTCCAAAATATATAAAACTGAAGCATCATCAACCAATTCATCTTTAGCACAAGGAACTTCAAGCAAATTATCATAGAATAGAGATAAATCAAGAGAGGGTTCCACTAACAATTGCTCTATAATAGCATAGTTTGTGGAAAAATTTAGTACATTAAAATAATTCTCACCTTTCGTGAGTATAGCACCATGGGCATTGCCTATGTTCTCAGCAGGAGTAATAGGTGCATTGTGAAGTGATGGTTCTAAATTTGCATATGAGGTTGTGAGCTCCTTATTTTCTTCCATATCATCCTCTCGCTTATGGATATTATCCTATAGAAGGTTAGTCATAGCAAGAGGAATAACAACAGACTCTTCCTCTAAATGGTGCACCTTAGCATATAAAGTCAAAACAGAAGGCGGATTAACAAAGGTTTCTCGCATAAGGAGTTTCATATCATTCCAAGTTTGATGTTTATCAGAAGGATCTAAAGACTCCCACCAAGATAAAGCAGAATGTCGCAAAACACTAGCTGCATTTTTACCTTCCTCCTTAGACACATAAAGCGAGTAGCAAATATGTTATCTATGGCAATTTTCCACTCTATGTACTCATCAGCACCTATACCATCATAAGTCGGTGGATACGAACAACCTGTTATTGTTAGAAGATAGCAAAAGACAACACAATAGTATTATCCCTATCAAATAACTACGTGGTTGCAGTGGTGTTACTTTTTACAGCAAGTGAAAGCGTCTTACCAAGCTCTTATAAAGTTCTTACCAACGCAAGTAGTGGGCGGTACAACCGGCGGCTAGTTCATGATACCTGTGAGGCAGTGGTATTGAGATTGCAAGGCCCCTTTTCTATACTGATCTGAAGAGTTTATAGAGGTTGAAAGGCACACAAAGAATAATATGTATATTTGACATACAAGTCAGTAACAGAAAGTAATGCTGAATTATAGTCCAAAGTACTTGTTCTCGTTGCTGGTCTAAAATGTTCCAAATGCCAGGTATGTGACAAACAAGTATGGTGGATAGCAAGAGCAACACAAACAAGGAACCAGACAGCACACGCTAACACAGCTCACTTTTGCCATCTCTATGTGCTCCTCTAGATATTGTTCATATTTTGCCTCTCTTTTTTCTATTTTTTTGGGTTGTCGTTGTTTTTTGGAAAATTTTCACATTTTCTTTTTATTTTTTTGATATTTTTTTTACTTAGGAGCACAAAATAAGTAACCATAGAAAATATGAGCCTAAACAAGCGAAATGTGTGGCCTGTGAAAAATTCAGAAGACGTGCTCAAAATTGACAAAAAGCTTGTGACCACAAAAAGAGTATCTTGTGACCAGTTTTTGGCCAAAATAAATTTTTCTGACCTCAAAAGAGTGAGGGATTGATGGATCCAAAAAAAATTCTGATCGATTTTGATATATGGAACGTTGAAATCCGAGTTCGTATGCGAAAACTAGACCAGTTTTAAGAACTGACTCCGAATTAGAGGATAAAACGGAAACAATGCGCGTAAAATTGGTCGCGGCGGCAAGGATTTCATGGAAACAATGGGGAAAACACACGAACCGGACTCTAACACGACCTAACCAGCAACAAGACCTCGACCAGGACACAAACTCAACACGACGGACTCTGAAACTAAAATATGCAAAGGCTAAGGCGCAGAAGATTCTAGGACAGTAAAAACGAGTATGGCACTAGACTATGGGATGAATGTGAAACACTCAAAACTAGGGGATAAATGTGAACATAATGGTATACCTTAGCTCTGATTATCACTTAATGGGGACGGGGATCCCGATCTTTCGTCAGGTAGAGGTAACTATCGTTGTGGCGAAGAATGACACACCAATCCGGCTTCAGATCGAAAGATCGAACCCTGCAATCTTAGCACCACAACTTCTCTGATTATCAACCGAGACACGGATCCGGTTAACCTCGCCAAGAAGGCTAATCGTTGCCTACGCAACGAAGAACACAAGAAAGAACAAGAAAGAAAACAACCAAATTACAGATGAATGATTAATCTCACGAAGTTGAGGTCTCACAAACCAATGAATGGTAAAACTGTTCTTGACATATTAATCTAAGTAAAACCCTAAAACCTAATGACGGCGGCGGCATACGGTTATAAAGGTCTTAGGGTCGTCGCCTACCCTGGACGCCCCCCCCTAACGGGCTCAAAGACGATACATGGCCCATTGAACCAAATACGGTAACGCAACACCTAGATAGATTCTGTACGCTGACTTATTTTGACAATTTCCATAGATTTCGAAGAGCTTTTAACGTGAGACCACTTGCATTGGCTTCCTTATCAAATTATCTTTCCAACTATACATGGATCGTCGAAAACAGAGTCCGGATGTGTCATGGGTGACCAGTTTAAGGCAGACTGGTCCTAGAGGCCAAGGCAGACTCGAATTTGAGTTGCTTTGGGCCTCCACCTCGGGTACTCGAACCGAATTAGCCTCGAGCCTCCTTCTTGACTTGGACACCCTTGCTGACCTCCTACCCCTCCATACCATGCGCCAAACAAGGTCATATGAATAGTGTCATATCCTCATCACCCGTGCCTGGCACGGCCTGGTGATAGTGCCATGCCTGGGCCGCGATTTTGGCCCGCAGTGCCTGCACGGGCACGGCACGAAAATTGTGCCGGCACGATGCGGCCCGGTCATTCTTTGTCGTTGGATTACCTGATATGCATTACAACCGTTCGATGCAGCATATAAATAAAAATCATAAACCTAGCTCCCGTATCCAAGTCGCTCAGGCCTCACTCGGCCGCCTCTCCCTCTCAATCGCGCTTTTGTACGTCTCCAAGTCTCACGACCCGGCCTCTCCTCGCGCCGTCGAGCAGACATGCAAGCTCGCCTTCATGTCCGGCTCCGGCCTCTTCCACCTCGCGGAGCCCCTCGCGCGGCCTCTTTCTTGCGTAAGCGGAGGCTGCGCGGCCCTGCCTAGCGGGCGCTGTCCATGCTGCGGCGAGCCGGGGAGGCCATGGGGAACGCATGGATCTCCTTGAGGTGGAGTATCTCGTCGACCGCCGAGAGGAGGGGCTTCTGTTGGCACAGGCCGCCTCCGCATCCCATATGCCGGATTCGGGGGAGCAGTCCCACTGGAGTAGGGCGTGCGCGGCCACGACGAGCCGGGCCTCCGCTGGTGTTCCGGGCGCGCCGGCGGTGTCTTCAAGTGCCTGTGCCTTGGCCACCGCGGCCCCCATGATGTTCAGGTGCCTGACTCCTTTCCGCGTGTTGGGTTTGGGCCTAACGCATCATGGAAGAGTCAGGTCACGGAGTGCGAACTGGATGATTTGCTCTCTACGAGAAGAACCGAAGAGGAACAGTTTTTCCAAGAACCACCCCGATTCCCCGAAGCAGGAAATGGATTATACTGAAGAAATTTGACGCGGGAAAGGTTCCACACGGAGAAGAAAGTTTCAGAATATTCAATTTGTTTGTAAACTCCATTCTGACTCCCTGTTGACGTCTAACGCTTCGGTTGTGAACATTTGGATGCGTCTGCTGCGGCTCCGGTCATGACGAGCAGACTTCATGACTTCACCGGGAGAGTCAACAAAGCGTGTGAATCAAAAAAAACAAAGCGTGGGCTGTGCCTCTGTCGAATCAGACCTCGCCGGAGGGCCCGTTGGAGGCGTTGCAGAGTTGACGCCTACTTACGGCCTGGGACGGACTTGGGCTCTTTCGGCTGTACAGTAAGGGACTGCGGCCACTTAACCTTCCCGACCCAGCCTTGAGCTGATGGTTTCCTCACAACAGATTACGAGAGAACAAAAACGGCCCAATACTTTTAACTTCTGGGCTAGTCCTAGTCCGTGGTCCGTGGCGGCTGGCGAGTGCAAAATATTGAGCGAGCCCGTTCCGCTGACATTGTCAGCAATCGTGTCGCGTACATTTTCCACCAGCCTGCCTGAGAATGAATTCAGACAAAGTCCCACAGCTACATTTCCCCCGGGCAGCTTCACAGTGTCAACCATGGTTTTCTGCACAGAATCTGAGCACTAGATCACATCACATCACGATTATTACCAGGGTATCTCTGAAATAATCAAGATTATCTCGCACCAAAGCGGAGGTGGCAAGTAGCTTCGCGCTCGATCGTCGGCCACCGCAGGCAGCACTAAAGCCCGCCAAAGGGAGTCAGTTTTTTCATTCATTGGCACCACGACGAGACACGAAAGAAAACCGAACGGGAGCAATCTTCGGCCTGATTTCATTCCCTCCAGTGCTGTAGAAAAAGAGGGTGGATTCGATGCCCCCATTTGATGCGCTGCACGCTTCAAATTCATGTACAGTTTATCCAGGCTTGCATTGATTCTACTACTACAGAGACTAGCTAGTGCTCCGTCGGTTAATAAAATATTAGCAGGAGGATCCTGGACGAAGAACACCGCGATCTGAAGAATGATGCCCAGGTGTGAACAGGAACCCGTCTTCTTTCAGAAAAGGACGGACGATCGCCGATAGGAGCCTGATGACAGACATCTGGTTTGCACCGATTATCTCTGCGTGATATCCTGCGTATCATTGAGCTACCTGCCTTTGGAACTAACAAGTACTGCACGTGCCTCACACTTGACTCAGCTAATGTTCCACAGGAGAATAAATAAACAGCATTGTTCGCTTGCTCGTATACGATCGTGGATTATAAGTTAGAATAGTATTTTTCTCTCACACCGGCCTGCCGAACCAGCCATAAAGGTGGTATAGCATGTCTTAGACCAGGTATATAATATACTAATGTTTGCCTGCCCCAGAAAGGAATAAAGGTGCAATGCCCATGTAGGAACATGTGTCTGTCGATGCTTGGCCCCATAGAGCAACATCTGATGATGCATGTGCAATGGACCAAAGAAGGAATAGACAGGGCTACAGGGCTTCACTCTGAACCCAAATTAGCAGTAGCATGCCTCACAATATCACAGCCCTATACCACTGTAAATAAAAAGAATAAAAATATCATTGTCCTCTGTAGTCTGTCCAAGTGTCCAACCCTGCCATCATGATTGCAGATTTTAGAGCAGTGTGAAATACAGTACAACTATCGTCCGTTTGGAAACTTACAAAGTGGTCAGTATCTTTGTTGTATGGTTGAGAAGAGAGGAGGACTCGATGCGATGAGCATGTACAACGATAGATAGGGCATCCCCCACAGCCGCCTCGAGCTGAGGCCGGCCGGGGCAGTGCTTATCTAGTAATGCCTCGGTGATGTAGCACGCTGCCCTACTAGGCGGCACTGGTGACTGATCGATGATGCTCGTGGCGACCACATGGTGATCTGACGAGTCGATCGCCCCCACGCAACTGTGCTGTCCCCTACGCCACTTTGTGCCCGGCCTGCTGCCTGCGCTTCCGGATGGATGGATATCCTCCGCAGTCGGCACCAGTAGGCTCGCAGCGGCTGCGACTGCGACAGTGGTCACGGCGCGATTATGGCCTCTGGTAGGTAGCACGAAAAAAAGCCCTCTTCAAACAGCAAAGCATCGAAGCGAGCCATTCTTTATCTGTTGACATGCCGCTAAACCAGCACCGGGAGCGATAATAATGCCAGTCAAAGAGTGCACTCGAGAACCTCACGCACGACACACACGACGTGTGCGATGGGACGCAGAAAAAGAATCTGTAGGCTTGTGCATTTTCAAAAGCTTTTGCTGCCCTGCCCCAGCCCGGCAGGCTGCTGTTGTGGAGATCGAGTTGTAGAAGAAGGCATGCAGGCATTGTCCATATCAAGCAGGAGAAGACGAACGAAGCTTGAGCTGCTGTGCAGTAGCAAGGGGATGGGGCCATGTCACGGCGAATGGTAATAAAAGCTAGCGGCACTCGCTGTCACTGCCTTTGCCTGCTGCTTTCTTCGAGCATTATCAGGCGCGCTTTGATCCAGGACACGGACGCTACAACGCGGCGGGTCTTTTCCACGTAGAGTCTTGCACGACCTGTCGGACGTTCTACAGCATGTTGGCTTCGTCGTAAACGATCGTAAATTTTTAGCCAGAATAGTATTTTTCTCTCAAACCAAACCAGCCAGCAGTAATAATCCACGATCGTATACAATCGTATCAGCACCAGCCGAACAGCAATGGCATGGCAGTGGAGCCTATCCTTTTTTATTTATTTATTTACCTATATTTTTTTTCACTACTAGCTTCCATCTGCTCAAAGTAAGAAATGCATGTTAGGTAGGTGCTTTGCACCAACACCACCGGCATGGTGCTTGTTTACTTAATCATCATCGCAACATTTGGCAGCAAATATCAGCAAGTGCTTCCGGGCTTTTTCCATGAGGAAATGCCTGCACCAATCGCAAATGTGACAAAGGGTCGCTTTGCGCCTAACTGTGTTAATTAGCAATAACTCCTGAAGTTTTAGGATCTCCAGTATGTGTCGATCTTGCCTAGTGCTGCACAGACTACAGAAGCATTTCTCTGTATTACTACTTACTCAACTCGACAATATTTTAATGCTTTGTTGCTGCAATTTGAGCAGTGATGACTGTCACTAGCCGCTGCGAGGATATAGTGGAATTGTACATTAAAAAAAATTCAGAGACCAATCTGCTGCAAAACAGCAAAAGGCAAGCAAGCTGGAGAAAGGAATGATCAGAAACATTATCCTGCAAGTCAGTGCTTGCAGTTTGCAAAGGCAGGATATGAGAGGAGCACCCAATTTTTTTGTTTTCGAAAACAACATAAGTGTGGCAAGACAAGCGCCATTGACTGCTCATTTTTGGGCAGTCAATGCAGTCGGCAGTCCTGGCTGCTTGCCCCATTACTTGACCTTTACATCTCAGAAAGTAAGCCCTACAGGGCACTGAGGAGTCAAATGGCTTTAGACCAATCTGGCAAATTCTGGAGCAGGATATATTTCTTTACATCTTCTTCCTTCAGGGTTACACCAGACTTGCGACGCACAGTTGGCTACTCTACCAGGACTAGCCAGAAAAGGGCTCAAAGTGTTTGCATAATTTAAACAATCATTTCAGCGCCACTTCAAAAGGAAGAGAGAGAATGCAGCCCATGTGAAAGTGAAGGCACCAACAAGTATTCTTGTTCCTTTTTCCCCCCTGCTAAAATGCAGCTATTGGTTGTGAGAAAATGCCTTTCAGATAAGACACACACAAAATTTCCCCCCTAGCCCTAGAACTGCTTTACAGAATGCTAGTAAAGGCTTTTAAGGGCATTGCAATTGGGGGTGGTATTCTGCTGCCTTTTCTTAGACCCCCCCCACACAACCACATTAAGAAAAGGGAATACCAGATACTGTTCCCATGTCATGAGAACTCCTCTCATTCGGCATATCTGAACAGAAACCTTCAATGATTAAGCTCCTCATTGGCCTCACACCTTGTGGCCTCCGTTTTGTCTTTTGTGCATCTACTGCTGACAGACAGACAATTCAGCGTAGCATCGAGTTGAAGTGCTAGTGTTCCAATCAGGGGCCTTTTGAGTCACTACTCTAGTAAGTCACTACCAGCATAAAAAAAAACCCCGGAAAATTCGGTTTGTTGAGCTGCTAGTGAGGCCAACCAAACACTCGCTGCTTGTTTATCTACTACTATAGTCACTGTCTTTCAGTTACAGACACACTTTTTTTGAGGAAAGTTACAGACACACTTCACTGGCAGGGTCAACTCTGCCGGTAACTGCACAATCTGCTGCTTTGGGTGGCAACTGGCAAAGGAATAATAACACGATAATTGTCACTGAAGGAACCATATGATTGGAGGCAGGTGCTAGGCACACTGGACTTCACTGTAAGAGCAGGTAAAAAAAAGGAAAGGACAGGGTGGATCATGAATCTCTCAGCTCAAACTTACAAAGACCGGCATCGCCATTCGCCAACCAACCACTAGATAGCAGATAGATCTCCGCTTTGGGAAAAAGATGGCAGATAGATTTCAAGGAGGGGCTCATCTCATCTATCTGCTGCAAAAGCAGTCATCAAGTGCACCATTTGTACCTCTCAAGGACATCCATCTCCGTTGGATCATTTAATTTTATTCTAATCACGGAAAAGGACTGGCGGCAGGACTAATCAACCCATCGTCTGGATCCACTAATAAATTTCGTTGATAATATACTTTTTATAACAGAGAGGAAAACAGCAAAATTCACATGAGGTGGATGGATAGCAGATAGCACGAGAGACGGATGGATCATACGGCATACAGCAGATGAGATGCATACAGGGAATGGAAGGACCGGGTGCCCACTGCGCAACCATGAGAATACGAGATAGAGAGGAATCTGGGAGGCGAGCCCATTGGCCAGGAAGCAAAGGGAGCAAGGCAAATGGGTGTAGTAGGGCCGCGGCGCTGCGTGGCCTCTCCAGTCCGCTCCACTAATCCCAGCGCCCATAGGCGGCCTCCCCCCACTTCGGCTGAGCCCCGTGCGCCGCTGCGTAAATAAACCCCCAGAGGACGAGGAGAAAAGATGGGGGGCTTAAAGCCCTCAGGCTTTTCGGCAACACAACACACACTCATCAGATGCCTGCCGATGCCAACCACGGCAAGTACGTACAACCATCTGATCGCATTATTGCCGCGGAATTATGAGCGAATCCACCAGCAGCGCCGAGCCCCACTGCGGGCCGGCGACGAGGTGATTTCTGATTTGCTGCTCTCCCAATTATTACTGGTCGCTGCCACTGCTGCTACTACCACGGAATGCCTCGGCGACGCGAGTAGTGGTCGCGCGAACGAAGGAAGGGAGGGAGGAACATTCCCATGGCGTCGCCCCCACTGGCCACTCGCGCACTGCGCACATATTTTACGAGCCCGGTGCGGGCTTTCCACGTTGGGCGCGCACCGGCACCGCCCGCCCCGCCTAGCTTTCCAGTCCTTGGCTTGTGTTCGTGCTGCCCGGCCCCGGGCCCGGGCCCCCGCCCCCACCCGAGCACATCCCAATTCCTCCCCACCCGGCCTGCTGCGGCTGGCAAGCTCTCGCCGGGGACGGCGCGGCACGTGTGCGGAGAGGAATCACCGCCCTGTCTCTTGTGCATTGGCCCGCCCATGGCCCGGCCGCCTTTGGTGCGGCGCGCGGGCATGTGGCGTGCGTGTGCGTCGTAAAGCCGCGCGGTCCATCACTCGGCGCACGCCGGCCGCGCGACCTGCCTAGGCTTGGCTAAGCTATGGCCGCGAGCGCCTGCATGTACGTGGTGCAAACTGCAAAGGCGTGGGATTCGTTCACTGGTAGGAGTACGTACGTACCAGCGGCCGACCGTACAGGTGCTCTCTCCGACAGCTGGCGGCGGAACTGAGCGGCGACGTCGACGGTTCGCGTCGTGTCCACACGGGAATGGTCCGCCCGCGTATATGGATGAAACCACGCAGGTTCCTGATTCCTGTGCCTTGGCGCGACAACCACCAGCTCTCTCCGACGGGTACGGTTCCACGTAGGGCGCGGAATCTATCTCGCGCGCGCGCCACCAAAAGGTTCCTCCATCGGCGGTGCCGGCCGGTGCAGTGGCAGAGTGACAGCCGGGGCGTCGTCGACCGCGGGCGATGCGTGCCACCCCTTCCGCCGCGCCGGAGGCCGCTGGCCACACGTACGACGTGTGCAGCGGCGCCGGGGTAGACGCTAGTACGGAATAGTTCGTCCGATGTGAGCTGCGCGGCCTTTCCAGGTTACCAAATGGAGGTGTGATTCGAGGCGCGCGTGGTGGTGCCGGCCTGGGCTCGCCGGTGGTGGCCACGATCCGACCGGGCAGGTTTCTCTCGGGCAAAAATTTCCGTCATGTTCGTTTGGGTTTATTTGGCTTATAAGTCATGGCTGAAAGTACGATTGGCTAATTTGACGTGAGAGAAAAATATTATTCGTTGACTAATAAATCATGGCTTATAAGCCGAATACGACCTAACGAACAGACTAATCTCGCCTAACAAGACTGCCAGATACCACCAGGGCCTGGGGGAGGATGCATGATGGACATGGACGCATCCAGGGGGAAAGAAGAGATGAGATACAGAGGGCGTAATTGGTGGTAGACCAAGCCTTGAGTCAGGATGGCCAGGCTATGCAGGACCAAAGAAGCTGGGTCGAGCTTGTGCAAGTGGTCGTGTTTGGTTGTCTTTGCTGTTGGTCTTTAGTACGAGACGGGATTGTGTTTAGTTGCATGCATGCATCAGTTTTTTGGGTGTATGGCATGAGAAATCCAGAAGACCAACAGCAACGTGCGGGATGGAGACGGAGAAATCCAGAAGACGGAGACGTGCGGGATGGAGGAGGGCAAACGGATGAAAAGATGCAGACAAAAGATGCGAGCAGGGCAACCAAACACGGCGTAAGTGCACGGAGAGATGCAGGATGCCCTTCGGACGCCCTGGTTCGAGCAACCAATCACCCCCGGAGGGAATAGCACCTGTTCGTTGCTCAAAGGTGCACGTCTTGACCTGAAAATGATTTTGAAAGTTTTAGACCTGGTTTGATAGAGCTCCTCCTCACAGCCGGGCAAAAGGTGGGAATACTTGAGGAGGAGCCATTTTTTTAGCTTTGACTTCGCACCTAAAAAATGACTCCTGTTTCTTTTCTATTCGCTTCTTCGAAAATATACCTATACGGCTTCATAGAAGTTGCTGCAAAAGCTAGAGCTAGAGTCATATCAAACATGAGTACGAGACCTTACACCAAGGGCTCATTAACTTGTTCCTTTATCTAAAAAACCAAGGGCTCGTCTGGTTCCAATGTTGGCATGGGGTTGTTTAGTTAGCTAGGTCCATCTGATCTAGACGTCCAAAATCCAAAGTTGGGGAGCTGAAAAAAGACTTGTGTTCTACGAATTGTTGCTACATACGGCGGGTGACCAAACAATCTTTGCGTGCGATCATGTTCTATCAAAACAAGCAACCAATTGTACCCCTATTGCATCCACCTAGCCTGCCCAGCATGTAGATTCTTTTCTATTCGATAATGACTAGCTAGCATGCTTGTGCGTTGTCACAGGACAGCTAAATTTTTATATTAAAAGCATACGGATCGCACGATAAGATAATAATACTGTAAAATTAAATACCAACGTTAAAGTGATATTTAATCTAAAAAGCAAAGTTCGTGAAATTGACACAGTCACGGAGAGCGTGGCGTCGCAGGTTCACCAACTCTACTATATAGACATTTCCGTGTGTTGCAACGAAAACAAATAATGCCCTAATAATTTAAACATGAACATGTTATATTGTTAAAAAAAGATAATGTGAACGTGATGTTCGAAATGTCAATAGTCTCACTGATTAAAAGTACAATCAACTTAAAAACTAACATAACATATTAGGCATGTTTGACATACTTGAAGAGTGATGTTTTATGAGTGATGTGTCCAAACATTTTTAATATAATAGATATTTTTCTCTGTTAAATGAACTTAGCAGTTCTGTGCTAGTTAATATATCTCCAAACAACCCAATGACAAGTTTTTGTGATTGTACGGCAAAGTATATTTTATACAAATAATTAAAAAAAATTATCCATGGATCCTCATTCTTTGGTATTCAGTAGCTAATTAGACATATATTGTAAAGTAAGATGTGCTGAGGTAACAATGACAAGCTGCTCTTCGACCAATTTGTCTAAAGTCAAGTGCTCAAAGTAACACAAATTACAGCAATGCAAACTAAAAATGCAAAGAGCTTGAGCACCGAAGAATGTGCATGGAAGTTCTCTAAAAAGGGTACCTAGCTATTTCCTCCTTTTTGATTTTTCTCATTGCTTATATGAATATGCTAATATTTTCATAAATAGTAACATCATACCTACAAAAATAGTATCTGTCGATGGCGTGACAAAGAGATCAGTCATTGATTTTTTCCAGGGAATAAAGACATACCAGTCAAAATCTTTGCAAAAATGCAACCAATACTCCACATATGAAATTATAGCAGGCAGCGATACCCAGCTCAAATTGCATATGTTATATTGTTTAAAACTAAAAATTGAATATATTAGAGAATAGAGAATGTATGAGCACTGCAAAAACTCATATTGCACATATTACATTGTTTTAAACTGAAAACTGGATAAAAGATTTAAAACTAAAACTTGAAAATTCAAACTGCAAGATGACCAGGGGTAAACAACATAACACTAAAGAAAATAATGACGGTCTGAAGTTTATGGACACAGATAAGAAAAACAGAGAATGTTCAATTCTGCACATTCAGCATTGTAACTATTTTTTTTAACTCAACATTGTAACTGAATTGAAGCCACATACTTAATAATACTGCATTGCTTCACATGTGTTCAGTTTTGAAACAAAATCAACATGCGCTATATTGCAAACTGACTATAAGCCTATATGTTTCTATCCAAAACCAGCATAGATTGGGGTTGAAAATCTATAGCTTCCAGCTAAGAAGGAAATCAAGAAATTAGCACACAAGTGGACCAGCAGAACTTGAATCATATGTATACTTTGCTTGAATAGACCTTAATAAATTTCACATGGTTATCAATAATAACTCAGTAGACTAAACATTTCATAATCATAAGCTTAGGTTAGCATCTAATACCTTCAATTTTGATACACACCACCTTTAGTATGGACACCGGACCACATATAAATATAGAAAAATTATTGTTATTATAAGAAAGGAACATAATCGATTATCTCTTCGCCATTTCCAAGAGCACATTCATACGGGTCACCGCTGTCATAGCTAGAATAAAAACGGATCCATCAATGAGTGCCCCCTGCAGCATATCAAGCCTTTTTGCTAACTGAAGCTGAGAACTTGTTCAACGGCTATTGTCGTGTGCATCATTCTAAACACGGATCATCAATCAAAACCAAATTAAATTGCACAAATCTGTACAAACGAAATCCCTATTATTAGCTATGATGGTAACAACACCGCACTACAGTACACAATATTTTTTTTCTCCAAGTAATTGTATGTGAGTTCATTAGAGTACATCTTTCTACTGAGATGGTTTTCATGTTGGCAAAAAAAACAAGAAACCAAATAAAGTTCAGATTCAGATATTTATCCACTCATGACTATTGCACAGCTCCGACCAGCCTCTAATTGGCCTAGAACAGAGATCACAGCTTTTCCATGCCTAGCTATGGGATGCAAGAACACTAACCCTGACGAAGACGTGTAATTTCCATGTCACAGAGAAACCCGTTAATGCTATTGACCTCTCTGCTACACATGATGCAGTATGTTCCTCTTCACAAACTTATTTATACATGTCTTTTCTATCCACTTTCTCTTGCCACACGGCAAATGTGAAAAGCATAAAGTGAATGTCAGCCTGTGTAATATTGACACGTTGTCATGAGCTTTGTGTCCAACCTATGATTCATGAATGTAGCATGGGGTCTATCTAGATGCCTAGGTTGTCTGCACTGCTGAGCTAATTATTTGTTTAGGTGAGTTTTCTTAGCCTTTTATCAGGATGCAACTGTGTGCCTAAGTATTTAGTCTAGACTTGCAAAGTTGCAACTATGTCACCTTGATTAGTTTATTTCATATAAAAATATCTTAGAGCTTGTAGTAGATTCTGCTAAAAACATGTATAATCACTTAGGCTCTTCATCCTAATAGCTATAATTCAATAACCTATTCTCTTTGTCTTTTTTTAAGATGCAACTGTGTCTATGCATTTAGTTGAGATTTGCTTTGGATAGCAGGCCCATCTCGAAATACTCTTGTTTATTTTTGATAGAACAGTATGTATGATGCTCCGATTGCTAAATTTATTGATTGTAAATAACATTTTTAATTATCAAAGGCACCAGATAAGGAATAATAGTATTTCCTTTTAGTATCATGTACTTTCCTGTCATTTAAACACTGGCATTAGGCTTCTGCTTCGTGATTGTTGAGGCCGACTATTGCAAAGAAATGATAGTGTAGGGTCTTTTCTATCAAGTTCGTTGCATGGTGGTTGTGCTATACCGCTATTTCTTATACGTCAAGGAGTACTTGGTGAAAGCATCCTTGGTGGACACATCAATATTTTTAGCTGTATAATTTGTCAATTACTTATGCCTAATGTTTCATATCAGTAAGGCATTTTTGCTTGTAAAGAGTATAAAAACTATAAGGCATGGCAATGTTATTGAAGGAGACAGGTAACAAAATAAATGACAGCAGGAAGGGGTTGGCACACCTGGTGGCAGTAGTGAGCGATGGTGTAGGAGGCGTTGAAGAAGCTGGGGTCCACCGCGATGGAGTCCTCGGAGCAATTGCAGATCGCGAGGGCGTGCAAGATGTGCAAGGCCTCCTCCAATTGCTTCCTCTAGTTCTTGTTGCTTCCTCTTCCATGAGCAGGATGTGCTTCCTCTAGTTTCGCTCAATGGGATGCGGCGTCGTAGCCAGCTTCAGGGCATCGTGGCTAGAAAAATAATCACAAACTCCTTTGTAACAGATAAGATCATAAATACCTGACGAAAGCTTTAGGAACAGCAACTTCTATCCTCATCAGGCACTTTATTCAGTCCAAGCACGAGTCATATGTTTGAAAAAGTCATAGGATGTTTCAATTGCATAGTATACAAAATTTCCACATTTCAGATAAAAATGTTGACACTTTTAAGGAGCGGTATTTGGAGGAGCTTCTCATTCATTAAACAACACCTTTGACAAAGTAGTATGCTGCTACTTTGCTAGTCATATCACGAGCGTTGTAAGCTGGTTATGAGGTACATATAGACGAAATCAGAAATTTGTAGCCTCGGTTTCCTATGGTTGATCCTCAGGTTCAGTCACAAAACATCCAGGGAAGATGGAGATGGAGACATAGGAGGGAGGACAGGGCAGTGGGGATTCAGGTACCTAGTGGTGATGCTCCAGCGACCTAGATCTGAGAGAAGCTTGACCTCGCGTTGCAGATCCGTGGTCGTCGGCTTCTGAAGAGGTGGACGGGGCGAAAGTGGATGGGGCGCACCACGGGGATGAAGGATGCTGCGCCACTGCGGGGAGGGAGGAGCCACGTTGTAGGGCACGCTATAGGGAGGAAGTAGCCGGACAACGACCGAAAGACCTCCTATGGTGGGCCGGTGCAGCCGCGTAGGGAGGGATGGAGCATGGGGTGCCTGGAGGGGTGGAGCATGTCACGGAGGCGAACCAAAGAGGGCGGGCGCGGCCACCTACGGGCGGGTGCGGGGCGTGCGGTGGCGGCACGGCCACCTATGGGCGGGCGCAGGCGGCGTCGATGCGGCCACCTACGGGCGGGCGTGGGCGGCGTCACAGCTAGCTCCAGGCAGGCGCGTGGGGCGTCAGCGCGGTCAGCTAGGTGAGGGTGACGATTGGGGCGCTCCGATGTGGAGGCGGGTGGATGAATCACAGGATCAAGGCTGAATCACAAGAGCACTTTCCTTTTAGCTATTTCCTTTTGAATGTTGTCGCAAGGGACGGGCGTCGGAGCGAGGCTGCCGGAACGCAGGAGGGAGGACGTCGGACCCACGTGAGAATGTCGCACCAAAACGGTGTTCACTCTTTAGTCTTTTTAGTTGTGAGAGATACACAACGGACGTCCAGAAGGATGGACGGACCTGACCCGCCCAGACCCAACCCACCTGTGCCGCACGCCGCCTTATCCTTTCCTAGCCCATTCACTCCCGCCGCGCTCGCGCCCCTCCCAATCTACACCGCACCCCGCGCCTAACTCATTGTCGCCCCGCACGCTCCGTGCTCCAGGCCTGCTAGCGCCCCTAGGACGAACGCCGTGCGCCACGCCCAGCTCGCTGCCACCCTACTCCCTCCCTCCCTCCCCCTCCCCCGCGACCTCCATTGGTACCCCATGCCCCCAGTGACCCGGCTCCCGCTCCCCCACCGAAGACGAGGACGATGGCGGCGGCTCCGACGAGGTAGGTCGGTCCTCCTCTGAATCTAAGCCTTCCTCCTCCTCTGGATCTGAGGGACGTGACGGTGGCTAGGTTTCGATGAGCTCTGGGGTCCTATTCCCTCCTCCCTCCGGTGAGCAAGAAGGTGATGGGCCAGGGGCTGGAGCAGCCTGCACCTCAAACCCATCCCGTTGCTGTTTGTACGCCCTTACTGTTTTCTCCGTGTTACAATGGGATTTTTTGGATATTACAACAGATGCTTTTTGAATGTTGCAATAGGCGATTCATGTGTTGCAGAATGGGAGTTCTAATGTTGAGATTGTATTTTTTCCCTCTAATGTTGCAACTTGTGAGTTTTAACTTTTTCTACGTGTTGTGGCAAGCGATTTTAATTATTGAAATTACCTTCAAATGTTGCAGCACTGAAAGGTGATTTGAGATGTTTCCATTTCTATGTTTCATGGTTAATTTTGCGATGTTACAGTACTACTATTTGAGATGTTGCGGTACATAATTTTTCGATGTTGCACTATATAGTTTTGCGATGTTGCAGTATTTATATTCTGATATTGCACTACATAGTTTATACAAATTTGTGATGTTGCACTTGAAGTTTTTTGTGCTCTTGGGACAGGGGCACAGTGGGGAACGGGGAGCGGTGGGGGAACGGGGCGCGGAGGGGAATGGGAGCAGGGGCGTGGTGGACTTAATTCTATTCGATTTTACATGATGGGGCAGGCGGGTTTGCGAACGGGAGCGGCTTCCGGACGCATCTCACGCGCCGGACGTCCAGGCGCTAGGAAAGCAATTTTCTATTAGATGTTCCTAAACGGGTATTATTAGTGTGGGAATTTTTAGGCCATCTGTGGTGGCTCCTATAACACTCTTATAATAATGTAATAAGATAATATATTGACTTTGTAAATATTATGTTTTTATATATTTGGTTAAACTTATGATAGTTTGAATTATGAGGATTTGAAATCTTTTATATTATTTCAAGACGGATGGAGTATCTATTACAACATCTTCTTGGGTTTCCGTATATAACTTGAGTTGTTTCCCTAGTTAGGGAAGACATATATATTTTTCTTGGAGACAGGGTCTATGTGTATCCTCTAGGCAACCTGTTAGAGTGTACTCCTATTTCCTATCAACAACAACAATCACATAAAAGGATATCTAGCTATTTTTCTTGATTGAAATAGATCATAGAATCATGATTCTATCCAATGTCTTTATACCTACGTTAGTAAAAGGTGAGGTCTATGTTGTTGATCATGATCATGGAATTAAATTTTTAGATAGAGTCCACTGATTTACGTTGACTTTGATGGACGTAATCTTAAACATCCCATAGTACATGTTTTAGGTATTTTTTATTTCCAAGCATGTATGGGAATCAGATTGCTATATTCTTTTTTTTTTGAGGAATCATATTGCTATTCTTAATTTGCTATTATTAGGCATGGACTCTTCGGTTATAACTTATTTGCCAGGCATGTAGTCTTTAGTTTTGAAGCCGTTAGATCATCATAAAGTCCAATAATAAGTATTTTTATTTTATTAATGTGGGAATTTTTAGTCCACATGTTGTGGCTCCTATAACAATCTAAAAAAATGTAATAAGATAGTAGATTTGACTATAAATATTATGTTTTTATATAATTGGTTAAAGTAAGATAGTTAGACTTATGATATTTTAAAATCTATTATACTATTTTGGGACAGAGGGATTATCTAGTACAGTGATGGCATATATCTGATCGTGGGCATATGTTACATCTTCTTAGGTTCTGACTTGAGATGTTTTCCTTAAGCCTAGCCAATTCCCTTACTATAGTCCTAGTTAGGGATGTGTATCCCTTTAGGTAACCTACTTAGGTGTACCCTTACAACAACAACAATGGCATAAAGGATTGTCTAGTTATTTTCCTTGGTGGAAATAGATCGTAGGATCATAATTCTATCTAATTTCTAAAAATGCATGTATTTATATCTAGTTACGTAAAAATTTAGGTCTATATTGTTGATCATATAAATCATAATACATCAAACTAGATCTGTAGATATGTCATACGAGTGCACTCATTTATGCTGATTTTAATGAATGTAATCTTAAACAACCTTTAATCCATGCGCATGTGTTACAACGGTACCTAATCTGGTCGTCTATGCTGTCGTCTACATTATGCGACTCTCTTTTGTTCCAATTATTTTATTCTTATTAATCAAGTGGTGCAATTAATTGATAGCTAGTGCAATGTATTAGGTTATTCTAGGTGTTATTTGTGAGCCATTCCAGCACCAATGCGATTTGGATTCCATTCGACCAACCAAAACTATGTCAATATGACGTCGATTAATTTGACTCTAGTTTGTTGTTGTTTGTTGTCATGCAATGTGGAGTACAATGCCTCTTATGCGTACCACTCCCTCTTCGTCTACTTTGACCGCGACAATGTGGCTCTCAAAGGATTTGCCAAGTGAGTCATCGCTTCTCACCAAGTTCAGTTATCCATCCGTTAATAAATTATAGCATTACCATTTTACGCTTTCCCTATAATGGTGTGGTTTTGCATATTTGTTCCTCAGGTTTTTTAAGGAATCGAGTGACAAGGAGAAAGAGCATGCTAAAAAGCTCATGGAGTACCAGGTATCAGTTGCTCTAATTTCTTTGACCCTTTGGTCCATTACTGAGGTAACAACACGACACTGGATGTGTTTTTGTGCCATAATAAGAACAAACGTGGAGACAGTGTGAGGCTCCAATCGATTGTGACGCCCTTAACGGAATTTGACCACCCTAAGAAAGGCGATGCTTTGGACGGTGAGTTGTCATGCATATATTTTCTTCTTGTTTGTTGATTCTTACCTCTAGATTAGGATGGGATCTGAATGCCAAGTGCCTCAGAGGAGTCTACATGTGTGGTACAACACTACAGTAGAGAAAGTAAACAAAAGCCCACTATTGTCAAAAAGTGATTTTATATGAGTTGTTGCTTTCAGTATATGGATGGATGATAGCTTGAAAGACAGTGATTAACAGTTTGACATTGACTTATATATTAGAAGGCTGGATACTGATAGTATTAATAGACAAATGTTTATTTGGGTATCACCTGCAATATTTATCTTTCGTAGTTTTGTTCATGTTTGACATATTTGGAAGCTAATATGATATCTATGTTTTGATATGTGTGCCTTTTGTCTGATTCAGCTATGGAGCTGCCGAGCTGGCTCTGGCTCTAGAAAAGGTGGTTAATGAGAAGTTGCACAACCTTCATGTTGTAAGTTGCTTTCACATGCTTATTTACTGAGATATATTGAGTGTTTTGCTTAAGTCGTACTTAGAACATTTATGGGCAAATATAAATTGAGCCACTACATGTTGTACACTTGTGCCACGTATAATTTCTAATGAGTTTTCACCTGTAATGAACATGTGGCAATAAGGTGCAATGATCCTCAGCTGACAGACTTCATCGAGAGTGAGTTCCTCGCGGAGTAGGTAATGCAACCAAGCATATGTTCCGTATTATAGAACAAAAATATACAATACCATATTTTGTTCTATATGATTTTTGATCCACTTACGATGCAATACTTAGCTGAACAAAAAATTTGTATTTATTTCTTTTCAAAGGTGGAAGCCATAATAAGGTCTCCAAGTACGTTGCCCAGCTAAGGAGGGTGGGCAAGTTGCACATTAAAGGATATCTAGCTATTTTCTTGATGGAAATAGATCATAGAATCATTATTCTATCCGATTTCTAAAAATACATGCCTTTATACCTATGTTAGTAAAAGGTGAGGTCTATGTTGTTGATCATGATACATGGAATTAAATTTTTAGATACGAGTGCATGTATTTACATTGACTTTGATAGACATAATCTCAAACATCCCTTAGTCCATGTTTTAGGTATTTTTATTTCCAAACATGTATGGGAATCAGATTGCTATTTTTTAATTTGCTATTATTAGGCATGTACTCTTCGGTTATGACTTATTTACCAGGCATGTATATTCTTCAGTTTCGAAGCTGTTAGATCATCATAAAGTCCAATACTAAGTATTTTTTATTTTATTAATGTGGGAATTTTTAGTCCATATGTTGTGGCTCCTATAACAATATAAAAACAATGTAATAAGATAGTAGATTTGACTGTAGATATTATGTTTTTTTATATACTTGGTTAAAGTAAGATAGTAGATTTATGATTATTTAAAAATCTATTATACTATTTTAGGACAGATGGATTGTCTATTACAGTAATAGCGTATATCTATAGAATTTACATATGGTTGAGGATAGATGTTACATCTTATAGGTTCTGACTTGAGATGTTTCCCTTAAGCCTAGCCAATGCCCCTCCTATATAGTCATAGTTAGGGAAGATATATATATTTTTGAAACGTGGTCTATGTGTATCCCTTTAGGTAACCTACTACCCCTTATTTCATATCAACAACAACAATCACATGAAAGATTGTCTAGTTATTTTTTTATGGAAATAGATCGTAGTATCATGATTCTATTTGATTTTTAAAAATGCATGTATTTATACCTAGTTTTGTAAAAATTGAGATCTATATTGTTGATCATAGATCATAATACATCAAATTAAATATTTAGATACGTGTGCACTCGTTTACGCTGATTTTGACGAACGTAATCATAAACATCCCTTAATCCATGGTTTACAATTACATAAGCCTCATACATGAATCATATAACAACCTTGTATAAACTATTTAAATTGATGGAACCTGAATTGATGATGTGCTAATTATCGTTAGGCACGTTGCGACCGATCCTATGTGATTTTACTCGTCCTACACTAATATAGAGATCATAAGTACATAAAAATTTAAGGTTCGCAAAAAGTTTATACGCCACTACACACTGCTCTATAAATTTTTACTATACCATGATATGATTCACAATCACATCTATATTGCTAATATTTCATCCTTGACCATACATTTCAGCTCCGATTGGCAACCGTTACAATGAACTCTCTCCCTACTCTAGGCACTGCTGATACATGATGTTAATTAGTATAGCTAAATTAGTGCAAAATCCTATTTCCTCCGTCATAAAATATAGTGTATTCTGGCATTTGAAATTTGTCCTGAAATATAGTGCATTCGAGAAATGAGAAGATAATGTTTACTTAAATAAAAACACATGATTATTTTGTATAAAGAAAGTAATTTATATACATGCCATATTTCATATAAGGAGACTAAGATTTCACCTTTAATCATGCAAAATAGAATCAGATTTCAATACATAAGTAAGGTAAGTGAGGGATAAGTGCGTCTATTGCACTCTCCCTTATTTTGTTTTGGAATGGTCAGAATACACTCTATTTTAGAACGGAGGGAATATATTCTCTCTTCTTTATTGGATGGAAATAAAATTAGTTTTACCCCGATAAACAAGGAAAAGCTAGTACATATACCATTTCCCAACGAAAAGGAAGCCGGGGTCGGGCACTCGCTGCTACTACTGGTTCATACCCCACTTGATCAAGACTGGTCGCGACACACTTCCTTCCGCTAGCGGAGCGGAACCGAGTTGTAAGCGCCACCATTTGGTTGGGTCGCGAAAGCCTTGGCGACGCGAGGGAGAGAGAGGGACGCGTACCGTCCCGGCGGCCACAGTGGAAGCGAATAAAGTTAGTTAACCAACGGGCGTCAATATTTATCGGCGGCCTCCTCCGCCTCCACTTCCCCGCTTGGCGCTTGCGCCCTTTTTAACCGCTTTTTAAAGCTCCCCCCGGCCTCCACTGCCTTCTTGCTTCCCCACACTCCCCACTTCACCTTCGCCCTCCCCCGCTGCGAGAGCGAGGCGCCGAGGGCGCGGAGGGGCTAGCGCTAGCGGCGCCATGGCCCTGGCCGACGCCACCGCGTTCCCCTACGGCCTGCGCGTCCTCGTCGTCGACGACGACCCCACCTGGCTCAAGATCCTCGAGAAGATGCTCCGCAAGTGTTCATACGACGGTTGGAATCTCTGCTTTCCTCTTTGCTTCTTCAGCTTCATGGATAAGTTGGGTTGGGAACGGAAAAGATGCTAGTTCATGTGCTTGGCAGTCGGAAGGCTCACTAGCCCACGCCTAGTGTTCGTTCAAATTACACAGCGAGTGATTTGTGATATTTCGCGCTTATGAGTACGTTCTGATAAGCAGTCTCCTTTTGCCAATCCCTTGTTGATTTAAGTGTGTGTTTAGCATTAGCTATCGTAAAGGTGATTGATTTCCTAGCTTATTCGGGAAGTTCCCTTGCACAGATACATGTCATCAAATTTCCCACTTTTGGGCTTCTTTTATCTTCTTGTTTTTGCTTGTAGATGCTGTGAGTGATCGGATCATGATCGCTCAGACAGGAGGCATTTCTACCTTTGATATAGCTTCTCAATCTATGGTATCACTTTACGGGTGAAAGCTATAGGCCTAGTCTATTAACCTTTTCAGATAAAAATTCATATGGTGAAACATGGAACACGGCATAGGCATTCTAAGTCTGCTTTCACTGTGAAATTATCATTATTTCCTCTCCGTTTTAGATCTACGGTTAAGCACTCAGTTGCGCTCGTGCGTAAATTTGTAAGAACTATAGTTTAGACATATATTCCGTTCCTTGTCTTCTGATTTTATAGTGCTGCAGAGTGGAGTCTATTTACTTGCTATATTTTTATCGCACCATTTTTTTTCGAAAACCATTTTATCACACCATAGCTGGCTTTGGGAGCAGAAAAGTTTTCAGTGAATTTCCGAACTAGCATATTTTATTTGTCTTTGAGAACATCTTTTACTTTCATCTGGACATAATTGTTAGTCCATTTGGCTGACATATTAGCGATTGTATAATTCTTCCAAAAAATATATATTAGCGATTGTATCACTACTGACTTATCTTTTTTCCGATAAACTCTATTGCAAATAATCAGTAATATCAGCTGAAATTATGTTATAAGCATGCATCTATATTAATGATCGATAATTATCCTGCCTTCTACTAAAATAGTTATTTGCCTACAGTCACCACATGCGGTTTAGCAAGCATTGCTCTCCAAATTCTCCGAGAGAGGAGAAACAAGTTTGACATTGTAATCAGTGATGTCAACATGCCTGACATGGATGGTTTCAAGCTTCTCGAACTCATTGGACTTGAGATGGATCTACCCGTTATAAGTCAGTATTCAATACCAACACATGTCTTTCTGCAAGTTACTTGTTTTCAATATCTATTATCAAAATACCAAATTGCTCCAATCTGTTTTCACAGTGATGTCCATAGACGGAGAGACAAGTAGGGTGATGAAAGGTGTCCAGCATGGTGCTTGTGACTATCTCCTGAAGCCTGTTCGGATGAAGGAACTCCGAAACATTTGGCAACATGTGTATAGAAAGAAAATGCATGAGGTGAAAGAGATCGAAGGTAATGACAGCTGTGACGATCTCCAAATATTTAGAAATGGTGTGGAGGGATTCGACGAGAGGGGCCTATTTATGAGAGCTGACTCTGATACCATGAGGAAGAGAAAAGACATGGATAAGGACCATGCAGATCAGGACTCAAGTGATGGAGCTACTGTTAAGAAGGCTAGAGTTGTCTGGTCTGTTGACCTTCACCAGAAGTTTGTAAATGCTGTCAACCAAATTGGATTTGACAGTGAGTGCTCTCTAAAGTTTGATAAATTTGCAATTCCCTTCGTAAATTTAAATTTTTTGCATGATCTCAATTTTAAATTGCAACTATTGCTCTCTTGCAGAAGTTGGGCCGAAGAAAATACTGGACCTTATGAATATTCCTGGCCTGACAAGAGAGAATGTGGCTAGCCATCTTCAGGTATGGCAGATATCATGTTCAAACAGTAATATTTTTTATGTTCTCTTTCCTTATAAACTGGATCTTATGCTGATTGCTGATGAGCTTTGACATGGCATAGTCCTCGTCTATTTTAGCTTGCAGATTGTGGATTGCAGCTTGCAGGTTGTTACAATTTGCAAGCTGAAACAAACAGGTCCTAAGATTGTAACGATCCACATGCCTTGAAAACTAATTTGCAACTTTCAATTTTTTTTCCTCAGAACGCAGATCAGAGCTGAGTGTCATGCTATTAATAGATAGAAAAAGCCTGTCCAAGCACATGCATTAGTGTTTTGTGTATGACACCCCTGTTTACAAAAAATAAAACATCACTTACATACACTCGTTCCAAGCAACAGTCACTTGCATCCTTAACTACTAGCAACATTTTTTTATGAAAGAAAAACTTACAACAACATCAATGAAGCTTTTTGTTCCAAGTGATTTGCATGCGCTTCATCCTTAATTTAAAAACAGAAATGTCAAGACATTCGAGATTTCATGGAAAGGACCAACAAAGTTTGAAAGAGATCATGTAATTCAATACTTACTTGACATCCTTGTATGCCTTAGAATTTATAAATTTTTCTCTAATATTACTTTTTTCTCCTCTGATGTGTAACACCCCAGTCCCGGCACACGGCACACTCTACCGAGGGGTGAGCCCCACCTACATAGCAACCTGCTTGCGCTTTCGTCCTCGCTTCGCGCAAAACGGTTAACCGAAGGTTACTACGCGTCCTTAGTCTGGCTATTTAAGTCGGTCTGGCCATAGGATTCACAGTTTGGGACTAAAGCATGGTTGCACAGTGTTTCGCAATGCTACAGTACTCGCATCAGCCTGTCGCTACAGCACTCGGCCGTTTGGCCCAGCCCATCAGACCAGCCTAGCTTGGCCCATTTAGCGGGGTCTCACATGATGCTTGTACTTAGGTCTTGATTGTCCTAATAGTAGTTTTTTTTCTGTGCAGAAATATCGCCTCTACTTGAGTAGGTTGCAAAAGCAGAACGAGGAAAGGATAATGGGTGCTGCTAGGCAAGATTTCAGTCACAAGGGACCATCAGATAATCTTAACCTCCGAAGTTCCTTCCAAGAGCAACCAGGCAACCTTTCCAATGGATTTCAGCATAGTTCTCAGAAGATCCAAGCTCAGATCAACATTCCCGATCCTCATCTGGATGACACGAAGACTTCCGTGCCCTTGAAGGTGCCAGATAAAAATGGAACTTCAGTAAGTGATGCTGTTGATCCTCAGAATATGACCAGTGCTTCACCTTTAAGTGGGGTGTTCTCTTTTGAAAGAATGCCAGTGAATCAGGACAGGAAGTTATCAGAGACCATGATCTTGGAATGTCAATCCTGGAGTGGAAGTGTGCCACCAAAGCAGTTCATGCAGTATCCAAAGCATAACCATGAGCGCTGCGACCTGCTAGGAGACTATTCTTGCTTGCCCAAACCGGACTTAGAGCACCCAATTGCCCCTGGTCATCTGTATGCCCCACCACCAGTAATATCGATGAGTTGCAGTGTGGAGGGAGATGTCAGAGACTTCTCAGATGTAAAACCAGATCTTCTTGGCTGTATGAAGTCCTTATCACCGGCACTGACTTGTACAGTTGAGTCAGTTTCTGCTCAACTTAGTGACAGTGTTGTGACCTCAACTAACAGTGACCAGAAGTTTTCCAGTGTGGAGGGGTTGTCCAGCATTAAAGATTGTGACTTTGATCAGGAAAGGAACCAAGCCACTTTGCTTACTTCAGAAGAGGCAAGTATAATATGCGGCACTGATTTGACTTGTCTACATGATGAACTGTCTGGCTATCAACTTCAAGGTGTCTCCTTCGGGAATATAGGACTGAGTAGCATCGATTTATTTCAGTGCAATGATGCAATGGCACTACCTGGACTGCATAATAACTGGTATGATGATGTAGAGTTTAGCAGTGAAACTATGGAGTTCCCATTGCTAGACGGAGGCCTGTTTGCATAAATGCCTCAGCCAGCCCTATCTTTCGACCATGCCCTTATGTGAGCAAGGATGACGTTCTTTGGTATGTTCCCGTATAGTGCCTCCTGTAGGGCTATATTAATCTAACTTGATCCTGTGGTGGAATGATTTAATTTGTAGTCTCTCCACTTTTGATAATTGTCTGTATTATAGACTGTGCCATGGTACAATGACCGCAATATATACTCTTCACGATGATCAAACCTACATACGAAGACTGTCAAATCTTTGCCTTGCACAACTGACTTTTGCACTAAATTCTTACTCTGATGCAGCATTGCACATATGTGAGACATAAATTTCACTGGAAACTTTTAGTATAAGTGAAGAGGACTCCAGCAGGGTCTGCAGAATGTGAAGCTATGTGTTGATCTAACCTGAAAAAAAATTATATAGGTGAAGGTGATAGTGATACGGCTGTATGCAGAGTTCTAGTGCAATTCCGATGCAGAGATAGTGTATAATCTCTCTCTATATGTGAACTAGTTTTCCTACAGATTAGTTCTTCAACTTAAATTGGGCCACACAGGTATTTGGTTGCTGCATCAGTGCTCCCCATGGATGTTGAATGACATAGAACTATAGAAGCCATGAGTGGCAGATTTACTGACACTAGTTGTAATGCAGGATATTATTGCCAGAACTACAGACAGCACCCTGATTGGAGTGTTATGATTCTGAAATCTATCTGCTTTCACATTGGAAACGTGATGATATATCTGAATTACCTGAAGCTGACAGGTTTGCGTAAGTCCTTGTTGTTTTGTGCGCTCTTTCTGTCAGTTGGTCAGTAACTCCGACGATCAAAACCATACCTCATTCTTTCCAATGTCTCCTGCAAAAATTAATATCTTCTGCGAAGCCGATATATGCTGTGTTACATGGATACGATGTTGAAGGTTTAGCTCAATCTGAAGACCGTTTACTTAGCTTGATAGGAGAGATACGTCGAAGGTTTAGCTCAATCTAAAGATTGGTTGCGTAGCTTGACAGGTTGATGTTCTGCGTCCATGGTCCTGATCTGAATGTTCTTTCCTTTTGACGGTCTCTGATGCCAAGGGAGGACACTGCCTCTGAGCTTCTGAAGATCGCTTAAACAAGATAGCTATGACAAACTGCAATTTCTGCAGTTGAATTCTCTTCAGCGCTTCGATTCTTGCCTCACAGACCAACGAAACTCAACTGATACACTGAACCTGCATATTTGACAGCAAATTTTGCACAAGCAAGTGTAATTTGAGATCCTGTAGTTGTACCTAACCAAAATTCGTATGGGCACTTAGATTAGAAGGCAACCCAGTTGCATCGAGTAGCAACATAGTTTTTCCGAGCTTTTTGGCTTGTTGGCGTACAGCAGAACGCCTAAGTTGTTCTACGCGAACCATACCAGTTGGCGCACCCGCGACTTCTTGAAGTCCTCACTCTGAGTCGCTGACACGAGGGCGCACAAACGGACAATAAACCAAGCTCGAAAGGTTACCCAGGAGAAACCGAAGGTCAGCCCAAGGCGGGGATCCGTCCGGGCGAGAGATCCGCCACCCCACCAGCAATGGGGGCGGCGATCGCCGGTGCGGTGGTGGCCGCGCTCCTGCTTCTGTATCCGGCACGGGCATCGGCTGCGGCGGCGGCGGGGGAGGGGCGGCGGCTTCACACTCTGTTCTCGGTGGAGTGCGGCGACTACTTCGACTGGCAGGCGGTGGGGCTCCTCCACAGCCTCCGCAAGGCCCGGCAGCCCGGCGGCGTCACCCGCCTCGTCAGCTGCGTGGAGGACCAGCTCCCCTCCTACCGCGGCCTCCGCATCGGCCACACCCTCCAGGTCCCCTCCTTCAGCCGCCACCCACGCACCGGCGACTGGTAACCCTCGCCGTCACATACACAATCTATCACTCCCCTCGTCGCTGCACACGTGCTATTGTATGGTATTTTTTTCTTCTTCGGCAAAACTGTAAGAACCAAGCAGTGTTGGTTATTCCGATTGCCTATTTCACGAGTTGAGGAGGCGTTCTGCTCGTGAAAATTGTTGTCTTGCTTCGGAATGGAATGTGCATTTTGGGTGGAATTGTTGTTTCGTCGAGAAATTTGGAAGCATTTCTGTGAACAAACCCCTGATTCGGTTTGGTGAATAGAAATTATATGTTAGGAATAGGATTGTCCATCGATGGCCAAATGAACTGTCAAGCTCCAGCATGCCAAATGAATGGTCAAGCTCCAGCACAATATAAGCAAGTGGACTTCTTAGGTTTAGGTGCTGTGGATGAGGTATTTTATTTGGCAGGAGTTTTGGATAGAATTAACAGCTGTTCAGTCGACTGTTATTTTACACTTTTATCGTGATGAGAGATCCTAAAGATGCACCTAGTTGAGAAGTTGGGCTTGCTATTTTTCAAGTTAAGATACCTTGTTTCAAATGAAAGTGGCCTCATTGGGCATCCCATCATTTTTCATGTGAAGGTACCCAGCCATCAACAAGACAGCAGGGATAGTGCATTGGCTAAAGCATAGTCCAGAGGCCGACAATGTCTATTGGGTTGTAATCTTGGACGCAGATCAGATTATTCGAGGGCCCATTATTCCTTGGGAACTCGGAGCAGAGAAAGGCAAGCCTTTTGCTGCTTATTATGGGTATGGCTTTTACTTGCTCAGCTATTAACTCTATATTTATCGTTTTTGTACTAAGGCAGTCTTAATTATTTGGAAAGGATGGTACTTCGACAAATCACTGAATTATCCTCTGGTTCCAATAGTCTCGAGTGACACTGAATACCTATCCATCTACTTGGAACTTACCTATGTTTGGAATAGTGATTTTCTGTCTAGGGTTCCATTTGCCTGTTAGAACAGCAAGAAAATTTGCCGTATAAAGTTGTAGCACCCCCCACCCTTCCCTTCTGAACAAAGAATCAGTGTGGAATTTGGGACTAGAATCCCATGGAAATTTCTCCTATGTCAAAGTATTGGACATCTTAGAATCCTACAAATTTCCTATGGAATGCCTCAATCCATAGAAATTCTGTAGTAAATCCATGAGGTCCAACCTATTGGAAACTTTCCTTTGTCTCTCTCTCTCCCAAGTTCCTGTGCTCCAAATGGAACTTTCCGAATGCTCCACTGGAAAGTTTGCTGCATTCTAAATTCCTGTAGGATTGCAATTGCCAACAGCTTGAATCTTGTGCTTTTCCTATTCCCATGTTTTGGGAATCCTTCGTTCCAAATAGGCCCGTATGTCGAGGAAGTCTGTGTGCCACTTCATATTTCTATCCTGAGAAATACATTTACATCTGCATTCTATGTTTAAACACTACCTGTTGGATGCCAGGTGCTATCTGAGTAGGTCATTATAATGCCTGATTTACACCAATCATCTAACTGGTTTCGATCTATATCTACCCTTAACTAGACATCTGAAGGGTTGTGATAACATCCTAGCACAGCTTCACACTGCACATCCAGAATTTTGTGACAAAGTTGGAGGAATTCTAGCCCTGCATATTGATGACTTAAGGGCTCTAGCACCTCTGTGGCTCTCAAAAACTGAAGAAGTGAGGCAGGATAAGTCCCATTGGTCAACCAATATTACTGGTGATATATATGGCATGGGTTGGATCAGTGAGATGTATGGGTATTCATTTGGTGCTGCAAAAGTAAGCTGACTTTCACTCTCCTCGCTTTGTGTATTTGCTAAAGTAAAAATTTCTCATTATGGATTGTAAACTTCTTCCTGTGTAGCTTCATTATCTGGTCCTCATGAACAGGTATATCTACGGCACAAGATAAATGATGACATAATGATCTACCCTTATCTGTTTGCCTTAGTGATGGATGAGGTCACAAGGGACATACAAGGGGACATCCCTTGGTGTATGCTTTTCGCGGACGATGTAGTGCTAGTTGATGAAAGTCGGACAGGAGTGAATCAGAAACTGGAGTTATAGCGGGAGACTTTGGAGTCCAAAGGTTTTAGACTCAGTAGAACTAAAACTGAGTATATGAAATGTGATTTTGGCACTACTACTCGGGAGGAGGAAGATATTAGTTTGGATGGTCAATTAGTGCCTAGGAAGGATACCTTTCGATATTTAGGATCAATGCTATAGAGAGACGGGGATATTGATGAAGATGTTAGCCATAGAATCAAAGCAGGGTGGATGAGGTGGCGCCAAGCATCTGGTGTCCTATGTGACAAAAGGGTACCACAGAAGCTAAAAGGCAAGTTTTATAGGATAGCGATTAGACCTGCTATGTTGTATGGTGCAGAATGTTGGCCTACGAAAAGACGACATGTTCAACAGATAAGTGTCGCGGAAATGCGTATGTTGCGTTGTATTTGCAGTCATACAAGAAGGGATCAAGTTCGAAACGATGATATACGTGATAGATTAGGGTAGCACCAATTGAAGAAAAGTTTGTCCAACACCGGTTGAGATGGTTTGGACATGTCCAACGGAGACCTCCAGAGGCACCGGTGCGTAATGGAATCCTAAGCCAGGATAGTAATGTGAAGAGAGGCAGAGGAAGACTAAAGTTGACTTGGGTAGAGGCAATAAAAGGAGACTTGAAAGGATGGAATATACCTAAAGACTTAGCCTTAGATAGGAGTGCTTGGAAAACAACTATTTACGTGCCTGAACCTTGATTGCCTCTGCTGGGTTTCAACTCTAGCCTACCCCAACTTGTTTGAGACTTAAAGGTTTTATTGTTGTTGTAATGATCTACGCAGGTTATACTCCTAGACCTTGCATTGAGCCACTTATCTTGCACTATGGTTTGCCATTTAAAGTTGGAAACTGGTCATTCAGTAAATTAGAACACCATGAAGATGGAATAATTTATGATTGCAACCGCTTGTTCCCTCCACCTCCTTTTCCTAGAGAGGTAAACAATATTTCTAATCATAGTTTGGGTGTGCTCATTTATAGCTATTTATGATGAAGATTTTTTGATGCTGCAAACTTTGTAGGATGATGGAATCTGACCCAAATATAAAACGAGGCTTATTTCTAAGCATAGAGTGCATTAACACCTTGAATGAAGGGCTCTTGTTGCATCATGCATCTGTTGGGTGCCCGAAACCACAGTGGTCAAAATACCTGAGTTTCCTTAAAAGCAGGAGGTTTTCAGAGCTTACAAAACCAAAGTACTGGAAGGGCCAACAGGTTGACAGCATAGTGACCATGCAACATGTTGCATTGTCCAAGGCAAACAGTGAATATCCAAAAATACATACCCTTTTCTCTACGGAATGTTCATCATATTTTGAGTATAGATGGCCAACAGGCCGGCACGGCACGGCACGGGCCTGTGAAAGCACGACCCGATGGGGGTCGGGCCGGCACGGCACGCCGGGCCTCCCGGGCCGTGCCTCTTAGGGCCATGGGCCTGGCCTTCGGCCCAGGCACGACATTATGGGCCGTTTTTCGTGCCATGCCGGCCCGCAAAGCACGACCAGAATTACGGGCCGTGCCAGCCCACAACCCGTTACCCTTGCATTCACAGAATCAAAGTCCAATACATTCACAGTTTCATACTTTCATTTCATTCATAGAATCATACAGATACAAAATCAAAGTCCAATACATTCACAGACCAACAGAGATATCAAACTCCAAAGCCAACAAATAACAGAAATAACCAAAATGAGCTATTTAGTGCAATGTTGCCTCATTAAAAACCTTTCTAGGTAAATCTTACCCTTTTGAGAAACCCTAGAAAGGAAAAAAGTGTGCAGCCAACTCTTAATTAAGTTTTACAAACCATTGTTCAAATGATAGAGAAGTCTCAGAGACACCTCTCTCACACTCTCACTCACTGTCTCAGTCCCACACTCAGTCACATACACTCTCAGTCTCTCACTCTCACATATCACTCTGACACTCACTGTCTCAGTCCCACACTCACAGTCACATACACTCACTCTCACAGCACAGATCACACTCACACTCACTGTCTCAGTCCCACACTCACATACACAGAAGCTGACACTCACTCTCTCACAGATCACACTCACACTCATTGTCTCAGTCCCACACTCACATACACTCACTCTTTCACAGTCACAGATCACACTCACACTCTCAAGAGTCAAGTCTCAACCTCACTAAGTACCAGGAGCACCACCACCAGCTTCATCTTCATCAAGGTACAAGTTCTTGAATGAGTCTTCCAGCTCTTGGTTGTCAACAACATGTTGTTCCCTTCTTTCTCCTAACTCTCAGTCCTTTATGCAGATCAGCATCTCCATAGTCTCTAGTGACAAGCGCCGCTGTCGTTCCTCAATTATCCTGCCTATCAAACTGAAACAAGACTCTAAAGAGATAATAGATACAGGAACTGATATGATATCTCTAGCCATTATAGGTAGGATTGGAAAGGTTACCTTGTGGTCACGCCACAATAGAAGTAGGTCAAAATTATCCTCATAAGAAGTGACATTGTCACTGTCTAAGTAAGCTGAGAGCTCACAAACAGCAGAAGTAGATGAAGATGAAGTGGCAGGAAGAGGGGAAGGATCAACAACACCTGATCCACGGCCAAAGATTCTTCACCATTCCTGCTTTTTCTTACCTGTATGATTTGATGGTTGTGCTTGAGACCTAGCTGCACCAAATTAGCTCTCATATTTGTTAAACAGTTTATACAATTCTGTTTTGACATCAGCATAGTATGAACTGTACTCAAAACCAGTAATTGCAGCACATTAAAGAAACCTCTCATCTTAGCTCTAGGATCAAGAATAAATGTATATGAATATAACAGAGGTATGTCATGCCAATATTTAAGGAATTTAAGCTTCATAGGATATACAATAGCTCTCAGATTTTGATTTTTTTCACATGCATGCAAATGAGAAGCAACCTCTAAGATATGGTGCAGAACAAGTGGACTTGTAGGATAATAAACACCAGACAGAACAACAGTGGAGTCATAGAAGAGTTCCAGGAACTCCAATAACTTCTCAGCAACACACCAATGATTTCTAGTCAACAGTTGTGAACCATAATGGGAATTAATGAATACAGAAGAGACGTTCTTGTATGGAAGCAAGTGTTTAAGCATCAAGTAAGTAGAATTCCATCTAACATTCATATCCAAGCCACCCTTAGCATTACAGTATTCCTTGAACAATGCAATTATTTGATTAGAGGAATTTAAGAAGTTAATTGCAGTTCTAAAATCTTCTGTGTAAGGTTTCAACCTCTTTAATCCAGATTTTACAATAAGATTAATGATATGACAAGCATAACGTTGATGTACAAGACTGTACTTACGGTTACTAGGATCCAAAGGATCAAGTGAAGGAGCAGGACCCAAGTAACCAGCAAATAGAGGTGTCAAAGTGTTTATAGCCTTAGCATTAGAAGAAGCATTGTCTAGAGTGACAGAGAAAATCTTGTCAATCAGACAATACTCCTCAACCACAGCAGCAATTCTTTCAGCAATGTTTTCACCAAAATGTTTAACCTCAATCAGCCTAAGACCATTTACAACAACAACAACAACAAAGCCTTTAAGTCCCAAACAAGTTGGGGTAGGCTAGAGTTGAAACCCAACAGAAGCAATCAAGGTTCAGGCACGTGAATAGCTGTCTTCCAAGCACTCCTATCTAAGGCTAAGTCTTTGGGTATATTCCATTCTTTCAAGTCTCCTTTTATTGCCTCTACCCAAGTCAACTTCGGTCTTTCTCTGCCTCTCTTCACGTTACTATCCTGACTTAGGATTCCACTACGCACCGGTGCATCTGGAGGTCTCCATTGCACATGTCCAAACCATCTCAACCGGTGTTGGACAAGCTTTTCTTCAATTGGCGCTACCCCTAATCTCACGTATATCATCGTTCCGAACTCGATCCCTTCTTGTATGACCGCAAATCCAACGCAACATACGCATTTCCGCGACACTTAGCTGTTGAATATGTCGTCTTTTCGTAGGCCAACATTCTGCACCATACAACATAGCAGGTCTAATCGCCGTCCTATAAAACTTGCCTTTTAGCTTCTGTGGTACCCTTTTGTCACATAGGACACCAGACGCTTGCCGCCACTTTATTCACCCTGCTTTGATTCTATGGCTAACATCTTCATCAATATCCCCGTCCCTCTGTAGCATTGATCCTAAATATCGAAAGGTATCCTTCCTAGGCACTACTTGACATTCCAAACTATCTTCCTCCTCTCGAGTAGTAGTGCCGAAGTCACATCTCATATACTCAGTTTTAGTTCTACTAAGTCTAAAACCTTTGGACTCCAAAGTCTCCCGCCATAACTCCAGTTTCTGATTCACTCCTGTCCGGCTTTCATCAACTAGCACTACATCGTCCGCGAAAAGCATACACCAAGGGATGTCCCCTTGTATGTCCCTTGTGACCTCATCCATCACTAAAGCAAACAAATAAGGGCTCAAAGCTGACCCTTGATGTAGTCCTATCCTAATCGGGAAGTCATCCGTATCTCCATCACTTGTTCGAACTCTAGTCACGACATTGCTGTACATGTCCTTAATGAGCCCGACGTACTTCGTTGGGACTTTATGTTTGTCCAAAGCCCACCACATAACATTCCTTGGTATTTTATCATAAGCCTTCTCCAAGTCAATAAAAACCATGTGTAGGTCCTTCTTCTTCTCCCTATACCGCTCCATAACTTGTCTTATTAAGAAAATGGCTTCCATGGTTGACCTTTCGGGCATGAAACCAAATTGGTTCATAGAGACCCGCGTTATTGCTCTCAAGCGATGTTTGATAACTCTCTCCCATAGCTTCATAGTGTGGCTCATCAACTTAATTCCCCGGTAATTTGTACAACTTTGAATATCCCCTTTATTTTTGTAGGTCGGTACCAATATACTTCTCCTCCACTCATCAGGCATCTTGTTCGATCGAAAAATATGGTTGAACAGCTTGGTTAACCATACTACAGCTATGTCCCCGAGGCATCTCCACACCTCGATTGGGATACCATCCGGTCCCATCGCCTTACCTCCTTTCATCCTTTTCAACGTCTCTCTGACCTCAGATTCTTGGATTCTCCGCACAAAGCGCCTATTGGTGTCATCAAAAAAGTTATCCAACTGAAAGGTTGTGTCCATATTCTCGCCATTGAACAATTTGTCAAATCGATGTCGGATCTCATCCTCCTTTACCAAGAGATGCTCCCTTTCATCCTTAATGCACTTAACTTGGTTGAAGTCCCGTGTCTTTCTCTCACGAACCCTAACCATCTTATAAATGTCCTTCTCTCCTTCCTTCGTACTCAAATGTTGGTAAAGATCCTCGTACGCTCTACTCTTTGCCACACTTACAGCTCGCTTTGCAGTCTTCTTTGCCACCTTGTACTTCTCCATGTTGTCCACACTCTTGTCTTGGTACAAGCGTCTATAGCATTCTTTCTTCTCCTTAATAGCCATTTGGACTTCCTCGTTCTACCATCAAGTATCTTTAGCCTCGCGTCCCCTTCCTTTGGTTACTCCACACACCTCTGAGGCTACCTTCCGAATATTGGTTGCCATCTTGTCCCACATATTGTTTATGTCGTCTTCTTCCTTCCAAGAGCCCTCTTTGATAACCCTTTCCCTAAATACCTCTGACGTCTCCCCTTTCAGTTTTCACCACTTTGTTCTTTCAATCTTAACTTGTTTATCCCTACGGGCACGCACCTGAAAACGAAAATCTGCCACCAAAAGCTTATGTTGAGAAACAACACACTCCCCTGGTATCACCTTGCAATCCAAGCATGCTCGTTTGTCCTTTCTTCTTGCGAGGACAAAGTCAATCTGGCTACAGTGTTGTCCGCTACTGAAGGTCACTAGATGAGATTCTCTCTTTCTAAAGAAAGTGTTGGCTATCATCAGGTCAAAAGCTACCGCGAAGTCCAGAACTTCCTCCCCCTCCTGATTCTTACTACCATACCCAAAACCTCCATGAACTGCCTCGAAACCTGTGCTTGTAGTACCTACATGCCCATTAAGATCTCCTCCTATAAAAAGCTTCTCACTACTAGGTATAGCTCTAACCAGGCCATCTAAGTCTTCCCAGAACTGTCTCTTAGCACTCTCGTCGAGGCCTACTTGGGAGGCATACGCATTAATTACGTTCAAGACCATATCACCAACGACAAGCTTGACTAAGATAATCCTATCTCCTTGCCTTCTCACTCCCACCACACCATTCTTGAGGCTCTTATCAATCAAAACTCCTACTCCATTTCTATTCGCGACTGTCCCTGTGTATCAAAGCTTGAAACCTGTATTGTCCACCTCCTTCGCCTTCTGACCCTTCCATTTAGTCTCTTGAACGCATAATATATTTACACGCCTCCTAGTCGCGGTATCAACTAATTCTCTTAACTTACCTGTAAGACCAATAACCCTTTTCTGTTACTCTCAATCAGCATTCACATAGTGAGCAACAACACTAATATAGTCCTCCTTAGCATTACCAGACCAAATGTCTCAAGTCAAAGCAACAGAAGAAGCAGCAGACAACACAAAATTCTTAAGCATATCACGGCGTTCAGTAAACAGCTTACCAAGATCTCTAGTGGTGGTCTGTCTAGAAACCTTGACAAACCTAGGGTTATGAGCAAGAACAATGTAATCCTCCTAGTCCTGTGTCTCACCTATACCTAATGGAAGGTCAAGCCTAGCAATCAACCGACATAACTCAGATCGAGCAACAGCAGGATTGTAGTCCCAGTTATACACAGTTCCATCAGGATTGAAAGAAAGCCTAGACTGAACCCTAGCAGCGTGATCAGCCTTTTTCCTACAAGATTTCTGGTGCATAATCAAATGGCCAGTGCCAGCAGAAGATCTAGCAGACAATTTACTCTTACACATTTTACAGATAGCAGCAGTTCGAATCTGTGAACCATTCACAGTCTCATAGATCTCATCAAAATCAACTCAGACACCAAATTTACGCTTACCAACATATGAGATACCATCTGTGCTGTTGGAGCCGACCGGCGTCCCTGTCGCCGTCGCCGACGGCGCCGGCGCCGCCCCTCCACCACCGTCGTCGCCGTCCAGATCGATCGGAGCAGAGCCGCTACCGACATCGATACCCAACAACGCAGCAGCGTCGTCATGGATGTCGTGGTCGTCCTCGACGACCAGCCCTGCCGCGATTAGGTCATCGTTGCCGGTGAGTGGATAGACGACATCGTCGTCATCCGCCATGGCGACCTTGACCGCGGACGGCTGATCTCCAGCACCGTTCCTCAACGGTGCGCGCGACCGCCGTGCCCGGTCTATGCCACAGGAAGAGGACGAGGCATCGGCAACCGACCTGTGCGGAGGAGAAAAACAGAGACATAGAGATCCAAATCCAGGGTCAGTCACTCAGTCTCAAATAGACACAAGAAGACAGATCTAGGGTTAGGGTTAGGGTTAGGGTTCGTGGACGACCTGCGCAACCGGAGCCCGGTGCTGGAGATGACGAGGGCCACCTAGAGGAGAGACACCGATTAGAAACGACGGCGAACGGCAGAGGAGGGACGAATGGGAACACGGTCATGAACTCACATAGTTCACCGAGAGCGGGAGGTCGAGAGGAGAGAGGGAGAAGGGAGGAGAGTGGAGACAGAGTCAGACAGGCGGATCGAGGTCACCGGAGTCGGGGACGACGGACGAGAGAGAGCTCAGATTCGCCACTGGTGGATCGTGGATGCGTGCGAGAGAGCAAAGATGCGCCGCAGCGAGCGAGAGAGAGTGGGGATTAGGGTTAGGGTTGGGAGCGGGCGAGCGGCTCAGCCGACGCTCCCCGCTTATATACTCGAGCGAGGGCGCGGGGCTGCGGCCTGCGGGGAGGGGGCTGGCCGGGCCGCCAGCGGGCCTACCGTTGAGGAGCGGGCCGTGTTGTGCCGGCCCACGTGCCTGGGGTAAGGCCCAGGCACGGCCTGCTCCTCCGGGCCATGCCAGCCTGGGCCCGCTCGCTGCCGGGCCGGGCCAAAAAAACGGGCCTTGGGTCGGGCCGACGGGCTCGGGCTGCATGGCCATATATAATTTTGACTGGCAAACTGTTGGGCTTATGCACAGTTTTCGTTTAAGCGGACAGCCTGGTAACATTACACGCTTATTGAGCTGTACGGATGAGGACTTGAAGAACTATAAAGGCCATGATCTTGCTCCAACACATTATGTTCCGTCTATGAGTCATCATCCACTGACAGGGGACTGGTATAACCTCTTGGTTTAACATAGTTTCTAAAGATACTGTTCAAGACAACCCACTCATATGATTCTTTTGCTAGGTACCCTGCAATTAACAAACCTGCAGCAGTTCTCCATTGGCTCAACCATGTGCAGACTGATGCTGAGTTCCTTGTTATCCTATATGCTGATATGATCATGAGAGGCCCCATCACCCAATGGGAATATGGTGCAAAACGTGGTCATCCTGTTTCTACTCCTTATGAGTAAGACTTTACTGTGCTATGAGAGTAGCGTACGGTTGGCCATGTTATAGATTTTCCTATGGTTATGTAGTAATGTTGCCCTTGATGTGTATCAGGTACCTCATTGGTTGTGATAACATACTTGCAAAGATACACACTCGCAATCCCTCTGCATGTGATAAGGTTGGCAGTGTCATTATCATGCATATAGATGATCTTCGGCGTTTTGCTCTGCTGTGGCTTCACAAATCAGAGGAGGTTCGTGCAGACAAAGCTCACTATGCAACAAACATTACTGGCGACATATATAATTCTGGCTGGATTAGCGAGATGTATGGCTACTCTTTTGCAGCAGCTGAGGTATATGCACTTTCTTTCTTTTTCTTTTTTTGTTCTTTCAAGTTTCAAGAATCACTCTTTTTTCTTCATTGTAAGTGTAACTAATGTCATGAACACTTCTGGCTTTTAATATCCAACATAGCTTCGTTCATATTTTCTAGAGAAGGTAGTAAGAAAAGTTGCACTCATATGTTCTAGAAAAATGGTGCTCTGGTCATCTGGTGCAGTTGGCAGTTGTGTCATTTCAATTAATATTTTTTCATCCATCCCTACTCATTGTCTATCTTGCTGTATGACTTCTTTTTAACTTGCAGATCATCCTGCGACACGTCATTAGGAGGGACATAATGATATATCCAGGTTATGTTCCACTGCCTGGGGCAAAATACAGGGTTTTCCATTATGGTTTGAGATTTGGAGTTGGTAATTGGAGCTTTGACAAGGCTGATTGGAGAAATGCTGATGTGGTAAATACATGCTGGGCCAAGTTCCCTGAACCACCTGATCCTGCTACGATCATGAAACAAGATCTAGATGCACGGGAGAGGGATCTTCTCAGCATTGAATGCGGGAGAGCTTTGAATAAAGCCCTATACCTGCACCATAAGCACAGAAATTGCCCCCAGCTAGGCACCTTTCGCAGCACATCTAGGAAAGCTGATCAAGTTTCTGCTTCTAACAAAATTGAGAGAGTTCCACAAAAGTCAAGTACAAAGTCCATGGCTGATGGAAGGGAGAAGACTGTTGAAAGGACTGCAGCTACTGTGCAACCTCTACATAGATCAAGGAGACTGGCCAGGTCTTCTACGATGTGGATAATTGCTATGTGGGTATTATCAATTGTGGTGTTCTTATTGGTAATCTCCGTGTTCTTCACTGAGCAAAGGAGAAATGTTTAGAGATCTAGGGTTTCTAGAAGTTTAAAGGCCCATGTCTGAGTATTCCTTTTTCTACCGACACCATTTCCGACTATAGAATAGACAATATCCACAAACTGTTACTTTGTGGACGTATAATACATAAAAGGTTATGGTCCTGGGACTGTATAGGCTAACAGCTGTTTTGAGTTATCAGAAGATGCCAAAGGACTTGAACCTTTGCGAAAGCCTCTTCTCTTTTGTCAAAACCTCACGTAAACTGCTAGCAGGTTTTGGTGCCACTGCTGTTGTACTTGATTTAATAGATTCTTTCATTATAGTGTAAAGTTTCATATATTATTTCTTTCCCTTAATAGTTCTCCCTTGCCATGTGACCTTCTGAGCATACAGATGCAATGATATTCTTCCGTTGGAACCCCATGGCTGTGGTGTATAACAATTTCACCCCATGCGAGATCTTTTCCATGAATCATGTGTCTTTTTGTGGAATTGAACTGATTAAATTCTTGCTTTCTAAAGATGTTCTAAAGAGGGTCAAAGGTTTTTCATGTGTCGCAATATATGTGTAATGTTCCTATCAGGCTAATGGTGCAGCGTTGTCCGCATCTTGTTTCCTTCAAAATTCTTAAATTCTTGTAACCGACTATCTGAAGCTAGAAGTTCAGCCCAAAAAAAAGCAAAATTAGGAGTTCAATCACCTTGATGTATTCTAATGCTTTGACAATAGTCACACGGTTCATGATTATGGAGTACAAGCCCATTAAAAGGGCTAGCGTCTGGCCGCAGTGTCTGGATGCTGCTCCCGTACCTGTGCCCGCACCACATCCTACATCTCTACGCCCCGCATCCCATCCCACGCCAGCACCTGCGTCCGAACGCAACACCCTCAACAACCCCCACCCCCACACTAACGCCGAGGCAAGATGGAGGGATGGGAAGGGAGGAGAGGGAGAGGAGAGGGCGAGGCGCGTCGCACGAGTAGGAGCCAAAGCCCTGCTACAGACCACTGTTCGCCAGCCACCGCGCCATTGCAATATGTACAACACTTGATCTACTTTTGAAACATCCAAACAAAACATTTTGCAACATACGTCTGTAGACAGATGAAACACCTGAAACATTTGCAAAAACATATGAAAACACATAAAAAGGCATTGCAAAACATATGCAACATCCAGATAAAATACTAGCAACGTATGTGTGAAACATATGTAATATCCAAATAAACACAATTACAACACATGTCTGAAAAAGCAGATGAAACATTTAGAACATACACTTGCAACATACGTGTATAGCCATTGCAAGATGTGCAACAATCTGATGTACTTTTACAATATCCAGATGAACACATATGCAACATTCAGATAAAACACCTAAAACACTTAAACATATACGCTTGTAACATGCGCTTTTCAGCACAATGTCACCTTGCAACTTGGAGGAATGGAAGCTCGTCATTACAGAGCTCAATGCCGACACGGAGGTCAGCAGCAGCGCATGGAGCTCGCCAGTGTGGCAGCGGCACAAACGACTCACCAGCAGGATGGCGTCACACGAAGCTCCTCCATCGGCCAGGGGAACGGTGGCGTTGGCAACACCTCGATGTGGCGGGGGACGGGGCATGGCGCACAACAGCGGGGGATGGGCACATAGGGTAGGGGTAGGACGAGCGCGGCATGGCGTGACGCGCGGCGACGAGGCGGCTTAGGACGAGCAGATGGCGCGATGAGCGAAGCGGGTCAGGAGTTGGGGATTTCTTGGCTATCGCGGTGTAGAGATGGAGGAGAGAGCATAGATGGAGCAAGCCCATCGTTGACTGTTGGGCCCGATTGTTTGCGTAGCCTAGAAACAGGTGCATTCGGACAGACACGCCCAGATTGACATCCTCAAAGAGTATTAACATTTTTAATAGGATAGGATGGTACCATCGGGGACCAATACTAGGGTACCCGAAGAGGAGAAGCTAATGACCATCAATATTGATTCATCCGAGCAGTCAAGAGTGTGACTACAGCTCCACCCGACCCCAAGGCCGTAGGCTCCGCCTCGCCCGACCCTTGGGTTTGTGCTCTGCCTCGCCCAACCCCTTAGGGCGGGGGCTCCACCTCGCCCAACCCTAGGGTTTGTGCTCTGCCTCGCCTGACCCCTAGGGGCGGGCTCCGCCTCACTTGACCTTTGGGTTTGTGCTCTGCCTCGACCAACCTCTAGGGGCAGGCTCCGTCTCGCCCGACCTCGAGGCTAGGGCTCTGCCTTGCCCACCCCTAGGGTTTATGCTCCACCTTGCCTGACCTCTGGGGGACCCATACCACCACCAACCACTCCAGGTCTAAACGTATGGGCCTGGGTCAAAACTCTAACACCAAGGAAGAGATCGGCATGCCCCGATGTAACTCGTGGCCATGATGGGCCATACCTGAGGATTCACATTAAGAACAGCGTTGGGCATACCGGTGTTGTTCTGCCTAATCCTTGTACGAACACTAACAGGCGCGTCAGCTTACCACGACGTCCGCTGCAACGAAATGGAATGCCATGACCGGCAGATAATGCCAGCGCATGGCGCCAATAACGGATAGGGCCACGACACAGAACTGTCCCTGCTGACATCTACAGGGTCAGCGGAACCCGCATGAAGGATAAGAAGGACCCAACAATCCTGAAGGACTTCTTCTCTCTCTCTCGTTCTTCTCTTTTCCTCCCAATGTAACCCGTGCTTTCCCTTGGCCTATAAAAGGAAAAGCAAGGCGTCCTCACTCATGGCTGATCCGATTAAAACTGATCAATCGAGATCAACACAAGAAGCACGACACGAGCACTCGGTTGAGCAGCAATCGAGCTCTCAGCACCCGTTCACTCCCTTCACTAGAGACTTGGGATCCTTTCCCTCTCTTGCCCATTTGTACCCCCTACTACAAACTTTCAGTGCTAGTAACATGAGCAGTAGCGATGAACTCGACATAGGGACTTTCTGCCTGAACTAGTATAAACCTCGTGTCATCTAAGCACACCATTCAAGCCAGACGCGCAATAATACGAATTTACTCATTGATGGTAACTCGAGACACCAACAGTTGGCACGCCAGGTAGGGGCCTTTTGCACGTGTCGACATCCACTTCAGGTCTTGGATGGTCAGTCACGATGTCAGCTGGGTCCTGGGCATGCACATGCACTTCAGGAACCTAGACTTCATCATTATGATGGAGAGAGGGTTGGCATGGGCTTCCATCACCGTCTAACCTCTCCACCCCACCAGCCTCGACATGATCACCAAGGCGCTTGAGGAGCTATAGCTGCATGCACCAAAGGCCCGCATCCCCAAGAGCGACCAGCTCATTGGCTTTGGCTACAGGAGGTTAGAGTGCTAGCTCAGCGCCTTCCTAGGACCCTGACCGTCCCGGGAGGACTTGTGCCACCTCACCTTCTTGTTCACAAATGTCATGATGTAGCTTGTCGAAGGAGAGCCACTCTCCCTAGAATACCTCATCCGGAGCGCCCTGATAGCGCTCCCGTCTAGTCTTCGCAACACCGCAGAGATCGTTGGCCACCTTGTGGCGCAACTGAAAGGTCTGAATGGCTAGAGGGGGGTGAATAGCCTATTAAAATTTCTACAACAACACTTAACAAACCGGTTGGACAATTTTGAGGAGAAGCAAGTGTTGCGCTAGCCTACTAAAAATGCAAGCCACCTACCACAATTCTAGTTTCTATAGTTTCTATCCACACAATGGCTATGTCACTACACTAAGTTAGTGTGCTCTCAAAGACTAACTAAAGAGCCACACTAACCAAACTAACAAGCTCTCACAACTAGCTACACTAAAGAGCTTGATAACTAGTTTGCGATAATATAAAGAGAGAGAGCAAGATAGTTATACCATCATGTCGAGAAAGGAGCTAATCAATTACAAGAATGAATACCAATAAAGACCAATCACCTCGGAATCAAATGATGACATAGTGATTTTTTACCGAGGTTCACTTGCTTGCCAGCAAGCTAGTCCTCGTTGTGGCGATTCACTCACTTGGAGGTTCACGCGCTAATTGGCATCACATGTCAAACCCTCAATAGGGTGCTGCACAACCAACACAAGATGAGGATCACACAAGCCACGAGCAATTTACTAGAGTACCTTTTGGCTCTCCACTTGAGAAAGGTCAAGAACCCCTCACAATCACCACGATCGGAGCCGGAGACAATCACCAACCTCCGCTCAATGATCCTCGCTGCTCCAAGCCATCTAGGTGGCGGCAACCACCAAGAGTAACATGTGAATCCCACAGCAAAACGCGAACACCAAGTGCCTCTAGATGTCAACACTCAAGCAATGCACTTGGATTCTCTCTCAATCTCACAAAGATGTTGAATCTATGATGGAGATGAGTGGGAAGGCTTTGGCTAAGCTCACAAGGTTGCTATGTCAATGCCAATGGCCAAGAGGGTGAGCTTGAGCTGGCCATAGGGCTTAAATAGAAGCCCCCACAAAATAGAGCCATTGTACCCCTTCACTGGGCATAGCTCAAGGTGACCGGACGCACCCTGCCAGCATCCGATCAACGGATGGCTGCCACATCATCCCTCTCTTCAAATACTGAGCATCTGATCCCAACAGTCAAGTGATGACCGCACACAGCACAATGCCACAACGAGACGTAGGATCCTAGTGTTCGGTCACTTCTAGTAAGGTTCTAGCTATGACCGAATGCGTTAGTTGGATCACGATCGGACGTAGGACCCCACCATCTAGTCACTTCCAGTAAGCCACCACTCCTGACCAGACACATCCAGTCATGCCCGACCGGACTCACCCAATGTTTAGTCACTCACCATCTCCTCTATGCGCAGCTACGTTAATAGGACCGAACGCACCCCACCAGTGTCTAATCATGAAGTGACCTAGCGTTTGGTCGAAGACCGATGCCAGTGTCTTTACTACTTCTACTAACTGGACACGCCGGTCCAGTTGAGGCCAGCATCCGGTCCACTCTATGAAACCCTATCTTTTCTGTATAGGGCATCGATGGCACCGTCGGACTATCCGCACTCTACGGGCAGACACTCCACCGGTGAAGTTTCTAACCCTTGCTTAAATGTGCCAACCACTAAGTGTATCACCTTGTGCATATGTGTTAGCATATTTTCACAAATGTTTTCAAGGGTGTTAGCACTCCACTAGATCCTAAATGCATATGCAATGAGTTAGAGCATCTAGTGGCACTTTGATAACCACATTTTGATACAAGTTTCACCCCTCTTAATAGTATGGCTATCGATCCTAAATATGACCACACTCACTAAGTGTCTCGATCATCAAAAATAAATTGGCTCCTACCACTTATACCTTTGCCTTAAACCTTTTGTTTTTCTCTTTCTTCTTTTCAAGTCTAAGCACTTGATTATCACCATGGCATTGCCATCATCATGTCATGATCTTCATTTGCTTCACCACTTGGAATGTGCTACCTATCTCATGATCACTTGATAAACTAGGTTAGCACTTAGGGTTTCATCAATTTACCAAAACCAAACTAGAGCTTTCAGCAATGCACTGTGATAGAACTGCCCAAAATAGTGCACTTACAGAGGCGCTCGTCTTCCACCAGACACTAAGCACCCCGAAAGCAAGCTACAACGGGCGGGTTCCATCGGGCACACCCCAAGAGAAAGCCTGAAAGGTCCACATTTTTCCCCAAGCATCCAATAATGAGAACGAGTTACAATACTTAATTCATTTCATGCATCTAGAGTCCTTAAAAAATATATTATTATAGTACCAAAGTCAGAGTGCAGAATATTAACAACAGAATGATAATAAACATCTATCGATAAAGAACAAGGATCCATCTATGCCCACCAGAAGAATCCTTCACACAACGGGTACTTCTTAAGTTTAACCTGCAGCAAGGGTAAATAAACCCTGAGTCCATAATGTACTCGCAAGACTTATCCGACTAGTGGGAATAATTTCTCGACTCCAAGGGATATGCAAAGCTTTATGGTTTACTAGGTTTCTTTTTGTAGAAAGCAATGCTAATAGTGGATCCTCATTTATGTTATTATTAGCAGCCATGATTAATTCTTTATCTAGCCATTCTATGTAAGCACATGTTCTACTTTCAAGCAAGAGTTGAGCAATCAGTTCCATTTTAGCACCTTTCATCTTTTGGTTCTTTCTACGGTGCTAGACCATAGACAAGCCATACTGGATTGCCTAGTGATTCATGAATCAATGCCCCTAGCTAGGTACCCCAAAAGCACATGCTCCACTTATACCCTAGGCATAAGCAGGACCAACCCATCACTCTCCTATCATGAGGTCTAGGTCCTCGTCTAAACTTGGACTCCAAGCCTCCGCTCCTAAGTCCTGGACTTAGTGCGATGCAAGGACCTCCACCATCCCTGCCTCCAATCAGTCGGTCCAAAAAGAGCTAGAACCCATGACAAGAGAGCAACAAGTCTTCATTGCGCCCATACCCAAGTATGTGCTCGGGATAATAAATCTGTGACTTGACTAGAGCCAATGTAATGGCCGGTCCTTAACCGACACGGACAGGGAAAAAGTGCAACCAAGCTATGCCCTATTGGCCACAAGACACAACCTCTTACACCCACCAATACCCAAACCATATCCCTACCCGGTCACCATTTTTCCTTTCCACCATTTTATCATGAGTGATCATAATTATCACCTATTTGTGAGTAACGGCAAGTTACTCATGCTACCAAAATCATGAGCATAGTAGCTACTCGCCCTATACTAGTAGGACTCATAGGTAGATATATTTATGCATGTAAATTCCATAAAATGCATGTAACATAAATGCACATCATATATATATATTCATTGATCATTCAAAAATAGGGGTTATGCATCGAGGCTTGCCTTGGGCAGGCGGTGTGTCAACAAAGTCAACCCTGAACGGCTCTAGGGCTCCCTCCTATATGAGAACCTCCTCCTCATACTCCTCAATAATCTCCTCATAGTCATGTTCGTCCGTAGGTACAAACTCTACCAACTCGTGATCTACATGCATGAAATGATGATGCAACACTTAGTAATACGACAACAACAACTCTTAAAATAAAAATACATCTATCAAGCTACTAAGCGAGTTCTACTGACTAAGGTGCTAAGTTACCTACTGTTACCACTAACAAGTATGAAACATGGTATGTACTACCTTAGCAACTAAAGGCCTTCTTACTCTTAATACCGATTTACTCTACACATGATAAAATAAGGAGTACTAGCTATTCTCTTTATCAACCTACTCTAGGGCTACAAAAATTATAGCAAGCACATAATAATCTAATGAGCCTACTATAAAAATTTCATGGCCAAAGCTATCACCAATTTGTGGGGGATATACCCCCGGGTATCACAAGATGGTACATGGGCCGCACCATCCGAGGTGGCCCGACCCGTGAGATCAAGACGTGCACGGCGCTGCTTGGTGTGCACCGCAAGACATTGTAATAGTACCAAATAGGATACTTTACTTGTAACCTTGTCCCTTCGGAGTATATAAGGAGGGGCAAGGGTCCCCTAGAGGACATATCCAAAGAGGTCAATCTGTATACATCTCAATACAATACACCAAAGACACAGGACGTAGGGTATTACGTCGACCAGACGGCCCGAACCTGTCTAAATCACTGTCTCTGCGCCTTGTGTCACCATCTGGTTCCTGATTACACGCACCGTCTACCGACAATCTACCACCACGGGCACCCCCCTCGGTGGACTGCCGACCATATTTCGTCGACAGTGGCGCGCCAGGTAGGGGGTGTGCGCTTGATCCATGGCGAGCCAGATGGACCTCAAATCAACAACGCGTTCTCGTCGTCAGTCTCGTGGAGATCCATCCCGGTCCACGACGACGATTCATCGCTGCTACACCAGCCCCTGCGACAGCAGATCCGATCTCGGAACCACCTTCGAGGTCGTCTTCACCAACAACTCGCCGTCGCTGCTCTCGTCAGCCCTCGTCGACGACTAGCCGCCGCTGCTCTGGTTGGCCCTCATCGACGACTCACCGTCGCTGCTCTCGTCAGCCCTCGTCGACGACTAGCCACCGCTGCTCTGGTTGGCCCTCATCGACGACTCACCGCCGATGCTCTCGTCAGCCCTCGTCGATGACTCACCGCCGCTGCTCTCGTCAGCCCTCGTCGATGACTAGCCGCTGCTGCTTTGGTTGGCCCTCGTCGACAACTCACCGCCGATGCTCTCGTCAGCCCTTGTCGACGACTCGCCGTTGCTGGTCTCATCAGCCCTCGTCGACGACTCGCCACCGCTGCCCTCGGCGGCCTTCGCCGATAGCCCTCGCCGACATCTTTCGCTGACGTCCCTCGCCATCGACTCGTCGTCACCGCTCGACGGCCTTCACCGACATCCTTCGCCGACGTCCCTCGCCGTCGACTCGTCATCACCGCTCGGCGGCCTTCGCTGACATCGTTCGCCGACGTCCCTCGCCGTCGACTCGTCATCACCGCTCGGCGGCCTTCGCTGACATCGTTCGTCGACGTCCCTCGTCGTCGACTCGTCGTCACCGCTCGGCGGCCTTCGCCGATATCCTTTGTCGACGTCCCTCGCCGTCGATTCGTCGTCACCGCTCGACGGCCTTCACTGATGTCCCTCGCTGTCGACTCGTCATCACCGCTCGACGGCCTTCGCCGATGTCCCTCGCCGTCGACTCGTTGTCACCGCTCGGCGGCCTTCGCCGATATCCTTCGCTGACGTCCCTCGCCGTCGACTCGTCGTCACCGCTCGATGGCCTTCGCCGATGTCCCTCGCCGTCGACTCGTCGTCACCGCTCGACGGCCTTCGCCGACGTCCCTCGCCGTCGACTCGTCATCACCGCTCGGCGGCCTTCGCTGACATCGTTCGCCGACGTCCCTCGCCGTCGACTCATCGTCACCGCTCGGCGGCCTTTGCCGATATCCTTTGCCAACGTCCCTCGCCGTCGATTCGTCGTCACCGCTCGATGGCCTTCGCCGATGTCCCTCGCTGTCGACTCATCGTCACCGCTCGACGGCCTTCGCCGATGTCCCTCGCCGTCGACTCGTCGTCACCGCTCGATGGCCTCCGCCGAGCTCCGACCACCTCGACCACCAGACCACGTCGACCACGTCCCGAGCAGCTCCGCCGAGCTCTGACCACGTCGACCACTAGACCATGTCAAAAACATCCCGAGCGGTTCCGCCGAGCTTCGACCACCAGACCACGTCGCAGTGATGATCGCCGCGAAGAACGGCGCTACGACAATCGCGACCACGATCATGACGACAGATCGGAAAGCTCGAGGACCGGACAACTTCATCGCCACCGATCAGATTTTTATCCAAAGATAAGTACACTTCTAATATTTATATTTAATATAATTTTCATTACGACATTTCTCCACAACGTCCTCGTCATGATTATTCTTCCAATAACGTTTGTCCATGTATACCATCCTAAATATAACATACATCTATACTGAATGCAAATCCTCGACCAGTCACGTTGACGCTCGAACGCCTCCAGAGACGGCCCTGTCTCCGGCTTCTCCCTACACGTGCACGAGCGTCTGCCCTCTGCGTTATGGGTGGTCGGCAGCGGCTCCTTAGCGACGCTTTGTTCTTCCTACACGTGCACGGGTTCCGCGCCCCGCGTTATGGTTAACAAGCTAACTAGGGCTGGAGACTCAGCTATATACTAACTGGTCGGACGGTTTATATTAAGTATAAACACAAACTTCATATTAACACTGATGTTTACAAAGCACCAACTGCTTTATCACATCATGCTCATTTGCAAATGACTGCTGAGCGTTGTTTCTTCACCGCTGATTTTTTCTCCATAATTTATTATTTTATACATCATGTACTACTATTCTACATATTTATATTGCAGGAATTTCGAGCTATGCTCGGGGACTTCGTCGCTCGCTTCTCGACCACGGCTCGGGGACTTCGTCGCTCGCTCCTCGACCTGTGCTCGGGGACTGCCTCGACCACTCTCCGACCACGGCTCGGGGACTTCGTCGCTCGCTCCTCGACATGTGCTCGGGGACTGCCTCGACCACTCTCCGACCACGGCTCGAGGACTTCGTCGCTCGCTCCTCGACCTGTGCTCGGGGACTGCATCGAGCACTCTCCGACCACGGCTCGGGGACTTCGTCGCTCGCTCCTCGACCTGTGCTTGGGGACTGCCTCGACCACTCTCCGACCACGGCTCGGGGACTTCGTCGCTCGCTCCTCGACCTGTGCTCGGGGACTGCGTCGATCACTCTCCGACCACGACTCGGGGACTTCGTCGCTCGCTCCTCGACCTGTGCTCGGGGACTGCCTCGACCACTCTCCGACCATGGCTCGGGGACTTCGTCGCTCACTCCTCGACCTATGCTCGGGGACTGCCATGACCACTCTCCGACCATAGCTCGGGGACTTTGCGTTTCAACTACATGCGACTGACGACTCGCATACAGTTGGGATATTCTTTCTCGTTTAGACCTTGCTACAAGGCTCATACCTCGCCTTCCAGCAAGCTCGGGGACTACATCGGTATGATGCACCTGCCGGTACATCTCGTATCGCCTGTACGACGATTGAGTATAAACAACTTAACTGGGAATTCTTTTTAGACCCTGGCACCACGTGCCTACGTCACCTACTACCAGGCTCGGGGACTAAGTGGGCACACTTCACCTTGCGGTGAATGTGCTTGTTTTTCGACCACTATGCCTCTGATGATCAAGGATGCTACGCTTCAAGACGCACTTACATTTCTTTTCAGAAATACAAGTGGGCACACTTCCCGGGACGGAAATCTTTTTCTTTCTTCTTAAGAGCACCATACATTCTTCGGACAACCTACTTCTCCGGCGACAACGGTGGTCGGAGATGTCAAGAACTCAAGCCTCACTGTTCGGAGAAGGTTGAAACAGTGTGTCGCATCAAAATACATGGCGCTCGGGGACTAGCTGTGGGGGATATACCCCCGGGTATCACAAGATGGTACATGGGCCGCACCATCCGAGGTGGCCCGACCCGTGAGATCAAGACGTGCACGGCGCTGCTTGGCGTGCACCGCAAGACATTGTAATAGTACCAAATAGGATACTTTACTTGTAACCTTGTCCCTTCGGAGTATATAAGGAGGGGCAAGGGTCCCCTAGAGGACATATCCAAAGAGGTCAATCTGTATACATCTCAATACAATACACCAAAGACACAGGACGTAGGGTATTACGTCGACCAGACGGCCCGAACCTGTCTAAATCGCTGTCTCTGCGCCTTGTGTCACCATCTGGTTCCTGATTACACGCACCGTCTACCGACAATCTACCACCACGGGCACCCCCCTCGGTGGACTGCCGACCATATTTCGTCGACACAATTTGCCACAAAAATTCCTACAAATATTAAGCTAGATAATACTAAGCTTTCTAAAGTGATTTTATGAGTCTATCATTACCATAGCTAACTATAAACTAACTATACCAACAGACAGATAATATTTTTGTGAACCTAACAAATTTTGTTTCACTATTTTTGGACATCTATAGAATTTACTATAGTTTTTCAAAGTTTAGCTCAAAACTAAATTGAATAAACATTGTTTACCTTACTGGAAAATAGAAAACCTAATCTACCACGCGGCCCAAAGCGCGAGCGGCTCGGCCCACTCCAGCGCAGCACGCACATGCACACGACGCACTACGCGTGGCCCAACGTGGCTTGGCCCACGAAAGGAAGACCTGCGCACGCCGATGTTTATGCACAAGAGCCCTCGGCTTTCAATCAAATGGACCCGCAGTCCTTTCTACTATTCCCCTCTCTCATTGACGCTCTCACTAACCCCCCTAGCTTGCTTTGAATTCATGTTTCAAAGTCCCTAGCTAGAACTTAACAGAGGTCACGGCCCCTCTGGCCTAACGCTGGCAAGTACAGACCTCCTCGGCCTCAATCCTCACCACCGCGACACTCCTCGTCATAAGCGCATTTGATAGAGGTAATAAACACCATGATTGGTGCCGCACAGAGGTGTGGTCACGCACCACGATGGGGTTTGGCCATGGTGACACCAGCATCGACAAATTAACCTAGCCCAATGCCTCTACCGCTACCCTAGGAGCGAAGGTGCCTCACCAGATACGTGAAGGATGGCCTAGACAAAGTCGTAGGGCTTGGTAGGGTGGTTGGCCATGAGCGCAGGGTTGTTCTAGTTCATGGCAAGTGTGGCGAGAGCGTCCCCGGTGACCTATAGCTCCACCGATGAAATTGCTACATGGGCAAGGCAACCAAGTCAACACGACGCAAAAGCACCGCTCAATTGAAACAACGGAGCACAGAGTGACGCCCTGGCCAAGCACCCGCCTCGATGGCCATGGTGGACCGCCGTGAGTAAAATGCCTCTCATTACCTCACTAGAGGATGGAAGCTCGTCGGGACGACTCCAATCACGGGCTAACTAACAGGGCTAGTTGGGTGCACGGTTAATTGGAAGGAGGTGGACTATGCAAGGCCAATTAGATGGACGACTCAGCTTGGTCTTATGGTGGCCGGCGATGGGGAAAACTTAAATTGACGCCCTGACATCGTATGACCACAACAGTAGTAGGCTTGGCGCGACGCTAGACTCCAAATCAAGCTCTAGATGTGCATAATTATGAGGATAGGGCCAAGGTCTATGGATTTTGCCTTGGTGCGGCTTGGCAGGCCGGCGCTATGCCATTCAACGTAACATGACGGGGAGTGTGGCGTGGCACAGTCACTAAATGGGGGAGGACGGTAGCGCTATGGGTGATGGCTCCACTCATGCGTATGAGACCGGCATGACGATGTGCAACCACAGCGACTTGACTTGCAAGACGATGGTGGCTCAGCCCTGCGTGCCTAGGTGGCTAGCGCCGATCTAGGGAGGCAGTAGCGTGGCATCGCATCGGGTGTGGACATGATGGCAAAGGCAGGTGGGGCAAACCCACACGTGTGCAGCCGTGAAGGGACAGTAGCAGCAATGACCGTGTGAGCGTCGGTCGAAGCATAGCACAACCGAGGACACAACTCGATGTGACGGCGATGGCGAGCAGAGTGGCTCAGGCAGACGCGATGGTGGCAAAGCGGCCAGGCTTGCTAGGCCCCAATGTGCATGTGTGCATGCGAGTCACGTGCTTGGGAGCGACAATGGTGGTGCGGCATGGGCGGCAGTGCGTGCGGGTGCATGCATGGCGAACGGCGACGCCGGCCAAGTCACAATGACCGTAGCCAGATGTTGCTACCGTTTAGAAAAGTGTCTTGCATGCTTTTTAGAGCATCCCAAAAGTCCATCTCCATGCTTCAATTACTTCCTGTCTGGGACCACCTACAAGTCCCTAGTTCACAAGCTAGGACATAAGGGCCCGCAAATGAAGGGTCGAGATGGCGACTAGAGGGGGGGTGAATAGTCTTTTCTAAAACTTAATTGTGTCGGCTAACCGATACAAATGCGGAATTAAAACTATCGGTCTAGCCAAGACTATACCCCACTATATATGTTCACTAGCACCTTGCAAAGATAACAATTATGCAACAAAGGTGCCGGGCTAGCTAGAGCTCTCCTAAACAATTCTAGGAGCAAGGTTACACAAACCTAGGCCACTAGTACTTTAAGCGACAAGGGAGCTCCTACACATGCTAGTAAGCAAAAGCACAAAGCTAACGATGCTCACTAGCAATGCTCAATAACAAGGCAACCAATGCCTAATTAGAGAGCGCAAATACTTAGCTACACAAACTAAGCAATGTGACTAACAAGGTTACTAAAACCAAATTAGCCACGCAAGGGAGCTACTTCTATGCTACACAAGCAAGAAGGTAATTAGCAAGCTACACAAGCTATCTAATTACAAGAGCAACTACACAAGCTTAATATGTATAAAAGTAATTGCAAGCTTGTGTAACGGGGATGCAAACCAATGGGAAGAATAAGGTTGACACGATGATTTTTCTCCCGAGGTTCATGTGTTTGCCAACACGCTAGTCCCCGTTGTGTCGACCACTCACTTGGTGGTTCGGCGGCTAATTAGCATCACCCGCTAAGCCCGCACATCAGGCGCCGCAAGAACCTACCCCTTGAGTGAGGGTAGCTCAATGACACACTTTACTAGAGTTGCTCTTCGCGACTCCCGCGGGGCGAGCACAATGCCCCTCACAAGCACTTCTCTGGAGCACCGCACAAGCTTCTTGCGCGCTTCGACGGAGACCACCACCAAGCCATCTAGGAGGTGGCAACCTCCAAGAGTAACAAGCACCACCGGCTTGCAACTCGATCACCTAGTGCCACTCGATGCAACCTCATGATGCAATCGCACTAGAATCGCTCACTCACACAATTGAATGATCACTATCAAGTATATGTGTGATGGAGGGCTCCCAAGCACTCACAAGCATGGACACTAAGTCCCTTGAGGTGCTCAGCACTAGCCATGGTCGAGGGCCACTTCTATTTATAGCCCCAAGGGCTAAACTAGCCGTTACCCCTTCACTGGGCAACGGTCGGGCCGACCGGACGCTCCGGTCGCCCACAGACGACCACGTGTCCCAGTTCCAACGGTCACTTGACCTGACCGGACGCTCCAGCTTCTACTGACTGGACGCTGAACCCCCAGCGTCCGGTCGTTTCCAGTAAGCTCCCGAGCATGACCGGACGCGTCCGGTTGAACGTGATCGGACGCAGCCAACGTCCGGTCACACTCCAGCTACTGCGTCACCGTACGTCAGCCTGACCGGACGCAGCCTTCCAGCGTCCGGTGCATTCAGATCCAGCGTCCGGTCAGTTGACCGATGCCAGCATCTTCTCCATTTTCTTCACCCTTGCTTAAGTGTGCTAACCACAAGAATTTGCATCCGGCGCAATAGAAAATAGGCATTCCATTTTCCCGAAAGCGCCGAATCCCGCCAACCCATCTCAACCCTGCAAACACCACCGCCTTTGTAAATGTGCCAACACCACCAAGTGTACACCACCATGTGTATGTGTGTTAGCATTTTCACAATCATTTCCCAAAGGATGTTAGCCACTCAACTTGCCACGCCACTCGATCCTAGCGACAATGCAAAGTTAGATCACTCGAGTGGCACTAGATGACCGATATGCAAACAAGTTTGCCCCTCTTGATAGTACAGCCATCTATCCTAAACCCGGTCATAAACTTCTCTACACACCTATGACCGGTGAAATGAAATGCCCTAGGTTATACCTTTGCCTTGCGCATTCCATTCCATCTCCTTCAATGTTGATGCAACACATGCACCAATACGATCAACAATGATATGATCCACTTCATATCATCACATGATCATATTGGTTCATCGATCTTGACTTTACTTGCTCTTCACTGTTGCCATCGTCCATCGGCGCCAAGTCTTGCTCAAGCTTCACCGCCACGCGGTCCATCACTCCAAAGCCTTCGACTTGCCCTTCACGCTTGCAACCGGTCCATCAAGCCAAGTCTTGTCTTGATCTTCTCCACCTTAATCACATGACTCAATGTCATGTCTCATATGCAATAAGCTCCTTCATCATCACATGTGTGAGCTTTGCAACATCTCCAAGCCATTTTCACCTTCATGGCATATGTTGCTCACACACATATACCTGTGGACTAATCACCTGTGTATCTCACATAAACACAATTAGTCCACCTAAGTTGTCACTCAATTACCAAAACCAAACAAGGACCTTTCAGCAAACCACCAAGGAACTCCTCGACATCACCACCAGCCATGCCTTGGGCGAGGAGGTGGTCGAAGCGATCTTCGATCGCCTCAAGGGCAAGGTGAAGCAGGACAAGGACGTCGTTGAAGGCGCCTCTAGCCGTCCTAGCAAGAAGAAGAACAAGTAGTGGTGCGAGGGCTCGCTCGTGGCCATCGCCGATCGTAAGGGGTCGGAAGCCCATCAAGGGCACCCAGGACCACTTCTAGAAGCTGCTCAAAGGACCATGTCTGAACCATGCTTTCCCTATCAAGCATCTATATAGGGACGCAGTCTCATGAAGCAGTTCTTGTCCAAAGGCTCCAACAAGGGGGAGCATAGGAAGGACCCCAAGCCATTTGTGGACAACGTCGAGGGGAAGGACAGTGGCTTTCCAATGATGGATGGCTGCCTCATGATCTCCAAAGGGTCAGCGGCCTATGACTCCAAGCACCGCCAAAAGCTCACTTGCCATGAGGTTTATACGGCCGAGCTAGCCATGCCTACCTTCCTCTGATGATTGGAGTCCGCCATAACCTTTGATCGGACCGACCACCCGAAAAGTGTCCTGCCACCAAGACGATATCCGCTCATGGTCAATCCGATCATTGACACGAAGCGGCTCACCAAGGTACTGATGGATGGAGGCAACGACCTCAACATCACGTATGCCAAGATGCTCGACGCCATGGGCATCGATCGATCATGCATCCGATCGACTAGAGCACCTTTCCATGGCATCATGCCTAGAAAAGTAGGCCATGCTACTTGGGTAGATCGATCTGCCCATCAACATCAGGGATCCATCCAATTATAGGATGGAGACCCTTACCTTCAAGGTGGTCGGGTTCAATGGAACCTACCACGCCATCCTGGGATGTCCAAGCTATGTGAAGTTCATGGCCATCCCCAACTACACTCATCTAAAGCTAAAGATGTTGGGTCCATGTGGGGTCATCACCATCGGCACCTCCTTCCAGCGTGCCTACGAGTGCAAGGTCGAGTGCTGCGAGCACACCGCAGCAATTGTCACCTCCAAAGAGCTTATAGCCATCAAGAAGGAGGTCACCGAAGAAGCACCCGACCCCAAGCGATTGGTGGGGTCTTTTGAACCTATAGAGGGCGCTAAGGAGGTCCTCATAGACCCCAATGGCTCCAAGGGCAAAGTGGTGCGCATTGGCACCACGCATTCCTCTGAATAGGAAAGCGCGCTCATCGACTTCCTCTGTGCCAACAGAGACATCTTTGCATGGAAACCCTCAGACATGCCAGGCATTCTAAGAGAAGTTGCCGAGCATGCCTTGAAGATCAGGCTAGGCTCCAAGCCGGTGAAGCAGCACCTGCGTCGCTTCAACGAGGAGAAACGCAGGACGATCGGTAAGGAGATTATGAAGCTTTTGGTGGCTAGGTTCATTAAGGAAGTATGCCACCCCAAGTGGTTAGCCAATCCCATTCTTGTACAAAAAGAGTAGGAAATAGAGAATGTGTGTTGACTACATAGGTCTCAACAAAGCATGTCCAAAGGATCTATTTCCTTTGCCATGCATAGACCAAGTAGTTGACTCAACCTCAGGGTGCAAAACCTTTTGCTTCCTTGATGCGTACTCTGGGTACCATCAAATTGTGATGAAAGAGTCCGACCAGCTCATGACATCTTTTATCACTCCATTCAGATCATTCTGCTACATCACAATGTCGTTCGATCTGAAAACATGGGGGCTACGTATCAGCGTTGCATGCTCAAGTGTTTTGGGGACCTCATTAGCCAAACCGTTGAGGCCTATGTGGATGACATCGTGGTCAAATCCAAATGAGCTGACTAGCTCATAGCTGACCTAGAACAGACCTTCATGAAACTTCAAGCAAACGACATCAAGCTCAACCCCGAGAAGTGTTTTTTGGGTCCTAAAAGGTATGTTGCTAGGTTTTATCATTTTTGAGTGTGGCATCAAAGCCAACCCAAACAAGATCTCGACCACCATGAGGATGGGCCTGATTTAGAACATAAAGGGGGTACAACGAGTTACAGGGTGCCTCACCATGCTCAGCTACTTTATCTCGCACCTCGGTGAATGAGGTCTCCCCCTCTATCAGATCCTAAAGAAGGTCAACCACTTTAAATGGATGCCTGAGGCCTAGGAGGCACTTGACATGGTCAAGTAGCTTTTGACGAAGGCCCCAATCTTAGTCCCCCTAACTAATGGGGAATCGCTTTTGCTCTACATCGCGGCCACCACGCAAGTGGTTAGCGTTGCCCTAGTGGTAGAGCGAGAAGAAGAGGGACACATCCTCAAAGTGCAACGTCCCGTATACTACATTAGCGAGGTCTTGTCTGATTCCAAGACTCGCTACCCCCAAATCTAGAAGTTCCTATATGCCATCCTTATCGCCAAAAGGAAGTTGCGTCACTACTTTGAGTCGCATCTAGTGATGGTCGTGATGTCCTTCCCTCTCAGCGAGGTTGATTAAAACCAGGATGCCACAGGAAGAATCATGAAGTAGGCACTCGAACTGATGGGTCAAGGCATTTCGTATGCCCCTTAGACGGCCATCAAGTCCTAAGTGCTGGCTAATTTTATTGTAGAGTGGACCAAGGTTCAAATGCCACCAGTAGTCATCGACCAAGAGTACTGAACGATGTACTTCAAAGGATCACTGATGAAAAAAGGCACTGGCACGGCGCTAATCTTTGTTTAGCCCCTTGGGGTACACATGAGGTACATGGTTTGCCTCCATTTCCCCTCCTTCAATAATGTGGCCGAGTATGAGGTACTCATCAATGGCCTGTGCATCATCGTCGAGCTAGGTATCCGATGGCTCGATGTCCAATGGTGACTCCTAGCTGGTCATCGACCAAGTCATGAAGGAATCAAGCTGCCACAACACCAAGATGACAACATATTGTTAAGAGGTTCACCAGCTGGAGGACAAGTTTGATGGTCTCAAGCTCAATCACATCCCGAGGTGTCTCAACGAGGTGGCTGACGCGCTGGCGAAAATGGCGTCTAGCCGAGAGCCAGTGCCAATGGGCGTCTTTGCTAGCAATCAGTATAAGCCCTCACTCTGCTATGAGGAGCTAGAATAAGCTGGTGATGGGCCACCTACCCTGGGCTTGAGGGCTAACCAGCTATTGGCTCCATCTGACCTCGAAGTCATGGAGGTTGATGAGGATCTAGCGACAGAGCTCAACCCTCTGGCCAATTGGAGGACGCCTTACCTCGACTACCTCCTTCATGAGGCGCTGTCAATGGACAAAATGGAGGTTCAGTGGCTAGCATGTCATGCCAAGTCCTTTGTCCTTATTGAGGGCGAGCTCTACAGGCAAAGCCACACTAGGATCCTATAGCACTGCATCCCCATTAAACAAGGGAAGCAGTTGCTGAGTGACATCCATGGTGGGGTCTATGGTCATCATGCCATGCTAGAACCCTGGTTGAAAACACATTCTGACAAGGCTTCTATAGTTCTACTGGCCGACCGTGGTAGCCGATGCTAAACATATTGTGCGCACCTATGAAGGGTGTCAATACTACGCTCGACAGACCCACCTGCCGACCCAAGCACTCCAAATGATCCCCATCACGTGGTCATTCATGGTCTTAGGGCTCGATTTGGTTAGACCTCTCAAGAGGGCACCCGGGGGCTATACGCACTTGCTTGTCACCGTAGACAAGTTTACAAAATGGGTAGAGGCTCGACCGATCTCCGCGATCAAGTCCGAGCAAGCCATGCTATTCTAACTTGACATCATCCGTTGCTTTGGAGTCCCAAACACCATTATCATGGATAATGTCACGTAGTTTAATGGAAAGAAGTTTCTCCAATTCTGCGATGAATACCACATCCGTGTCGATTGGGCCGCCATGGCGCACCCCCGAATGAACGAGCAGGTCGAGCACACGAATGGCATGGTCCTACAAGGCCTCAAGCCTAGGATCTTTAACCAGTTGAACAAGTTTCACAAATGATGGGTCATGGAACTTCCCACGGTGCTCTAGAGCCTGAGGACGACCCCCAATCAGGCCATTGGCTACATGCCATTCTTCATGGTCTACGGTTCCGAGGTTGTCCTCCCGATCGACCTCGACTATGGAGCGCCAAGGGTTAGGGTGTGTGATGAATAGGGAGCTGAGGCATCCCTCGAGGATGCCATGGACCAGCTAGATGAAGCACATGATGTTGCCCTCCTCCACTCAGCCAGGTACCAGCAAGTGTTACACCAATACCACAGCCGTCGAGTGTGGGGTCGGGCCTTCAACATCGGGGACCTAGTGCTCTGCCTGGTCCAGAGCAACAAGAACCACCATAAGATCTCTCCACTATGGGAGGGACCATATGTCATTGCGAAGGTGCTCTGACCAGGCACCTATAAGCTCAAGACCATCGACGATGAAGTCTTCATCAATGCCTAGAACATCGAGTAGCTACGTCGCTTTTACCCTTAATATACGCACACTTTCTCTTATCAGTTTCGCTATCGACTCCCCAATCTTTAGTGACACCCGACCCTAGCAATGACAAGGGGTCGGGCCTCACTCAGGGGCTAATAAGAGCATATCTATCCGGTAGACATTCTCTATGCCCGACCCTGTCTCACGTTGAGACCTGGAAACAAGGGTTGTGGAAACGAACGTTAAGTAAAACTGGACAGAATGCAAGAAACCTATGCCCCAACGGCTACGACGTTTTTGCTCACCAGCATGATCAGAGTTTTTTCCGTACCCTAAGCTTTTTAGACTTAACTACAGAAAGAGTCGGTACACGTCTAAGAGTGTATCCACCTGGCAAACATTCTCTATGCCCGACCCTCTCTCACATTGAGACCTAGAAGCTTGGGTTACAGAAATGAACGCTGAGTAAAATTGGTCGGACTGCAAGAAACCTACACCCTAGTAGCTACAACATTTTTGCTCACCAGCGTGATCAGAGTTTGATCACCCGCACCTCGAGCTTTATGGCCTTAATGACGGAAAGGGTCAGAACGCACTAACCATTTTATACAAAAAGGGGAGAAGGGCTAAAAAGTTGTTTGGCCATAACGAAATTTAAGAGCTTGTCCATTTATTACAAGTTCGTCACCTGGCTTATTTGCCTAACTAATTTCATGGGTAGGATGATCTCATCCTCTATCTCTACAGGTAAGTCCTGTGCCAGCAGGTCACACAAGTTGATCAGACGGCTTGGCCACTATCGAGAGATGGGTAAGGAGCAATAGGATGCCCCTTGTAGGTTATGCCGACTCTGTCACAAACGAGAGACCCAGATTCCACTCAGACATGTCTGGTAAGAGCTCTCTGAACTCATCACTCAAGTCATCAAGGTAAGTCCTATGCCAGTAGGTCACCCAAGTTGATCGAACGGCTCGAGCCGCTACTGAGAGACGGGTCATCTCTAAGTGACACCCGACCCTAGCAACGGCAAGGGGTTGGGCCTCGCTCGGGGGCTAGCAAGAGTATCTATTTGATAGACATTCTCTATGCCTAACCCCTTTCTCATGCTAAAACCTAAAGGCAAGGTGTGTGGAAACAAACACTGAGTAAAACTAGTCGGACCATAAGAAACCTACACGTCAGTGGCTATGACATTTTTGCTCACCAGCGTGATTAGAGTTTTTGTCCCTGCACCCGAGCTTTAGCCTCCGCCTTCCTAGGAAGGGTTTGGAGGGCCCCACTAGCGGAATCTCCATTGAGGAGAGGCCAGCAGGTCACCTAAGTTGATCAGACGGCTTGGGCCGCTACTGAGAGATAGGTCATCTCTAAGTGACACTCGACCCTAGCAACGGCAAGAGGTCAGGCCTCACTCGAGGGCTAGCAAGAGTATCTATTCGGTAGACATTCTCTATGCTCGACCCCTTCCTCATGCTAAAACCTAAAGGCAAGGTGTGCGGAAATAAATGCTGAGTAAAACTGGTCGAACTACAAGAAACCTACGCCCTAATGGCTATGGCGTTTTTCGCTCACTAGCGTGATTAGAGTTTTTGTCCCCACACCCTGAGCTCTAGCCTCTGCCTTCCCAAGAAGGGTTTGGAGGGGCCCACCCATGGAATCTCCATCGAGGAGAGGCTAGCAGGTTGCCCCAAGTTGATCGGATGGCTCTGGCCACTGCCGAGAGACGGGTAGGGAGTAGCAGGATGCCCTATGTGGGTTATGCCGACTCCATCACGAATGATGGACCCAAATTTCACATGAACATATCCGGTAAGAGCTCCCTAAACCTGTCACTTGAGCCATTGAGGTAACTTTACCAACCCCCACTTTACTTCTCTAGTGCATGAGTATTCATTCATCCATTCTCATGCATGCATTCATACATTCATCTCATACATTCGAGCATCGCATATGCAATTATTGCGTCACAACACCTCACGTCACGTCATGAAGTGGTAGTCATCTCATTCGATATGAGCGGCGATCGACCAAGGTTCGAAGGCTGGCCTATGAAGGGCTTGAGGCCACCTCGTGTCAAATAGAGCTAGGGGAGAAAATGAAGATGAGCCCCAATGGCCTTTGCTTGACCCGCTCAGAAGCGGACAGGGTCATCTCAACCTTCTCATTTGAACCTAACCTCGAGCTAAGCCCACAGAATCTCTATCGAGGGGAGACCAATGGGCCACCTAAGTCAGTCTCTAGAATGACTCAGGCATTTGCTAGGAGGCAAGTTAAGGAGCAGTGGAATGCCACATGAGGGCTATATCGACCCCATCACAAATGACAGACCCAGATTCCACTCAGACATACCCATTAGCGAGCACACCGAGCGCGACACTCGAGCCATTGAGGCAAGTGTCGTTAGCTCAACCCCACCAATTCTAGAAACCATGGATGGGGCGACGCATAAAACTCGACTAACCCCTACTGAGCCTAACGAGGCTTGGGGGCTCGAGCTGCCTGACCCCAACTCAGGAATTTGACCGACCGAGGTTCAAAGGTCGGCCCATGAAGGGCTCAAGGCCGCCTTGCATCAAACAAGGCTAGGGGAAAAATGAAGATGAGCCCTAGTGGCCTTTGCTTGACCCGCTTAGAAGCGGACATGGTCATCTCGACCTTCTCGTTCAATCCTAACCTCGAGCCAAGCCCATAGAATCTCCAACGAGGGAAGGCCAACGGGCCACCTAAGTCAATCTCTAGAATGACTAGGCATCTACTGGGTGGCGGGTTAAGGAGCAGTGGAATGCCACATGAGGGCTATGCCCACTCTGTCATGAACGATGGACCCGAATTCCACTCGGACATACCCGTTAGTGAGCTCGCCAAGCACGACACTCGAGCCATCGAGGCAAGTGTCATTTGCTCAACCCCTTCGATTATGGAAACAGCGGACGGGGTGATGCATAAAGCTTGGCCAACCCCTACTGAGCCCAACAGGGCTTGAGCCACCCCACCCTAACTTAGGAATTCGACCGACCGAGGTTTGAAGGCTAGGCCACGAAGGGCTCAAGGCCGCCTCGCTCAAACAAAGCCAGGGAAGAAAACATAGATGAGCCCCAGCGACCTTTGCTAGACCCACTCAAAAGTGGACAGGGTCATCTTGACCTTCTTGTTTGATCCTAACCTCAAGCCAAGCCCATAGAATCTCCATCGAGGGGAGGCTAGTGGGCCACCTGAGTGTGTTCTCGGAATGACTCGAGCATATGTTGGGAGTTGGGTTAAGGGGCAATGGAATGCCACATGAGGACTATCCCAACCCCATTACGAACGACAGACCTAGATTTCACTCGAACATGCCCGTTAGCGAGCTCACCAAGCACGTCACTCGAGCCATTGAGGCAAGTGACGTTAGCTCAACCCCTTCAGTTGCAAAAACTATGGACGGGGTGACTATCACAAAGACGAGCTGACCCTCAACCAGACCCCCGCTACACATAGGGGCTCAAGGAAAGTTGGACTCATAAGGAAACCAAATGCGTGGTCATGGAATGATGGCTCAGATCATAGGGAGGGGTATGTGCGAAAACTAAGAATAATGTTTCTAAAACAAGAGATACTTTATCCTACTAGTTTCGCTATCCTCTCCTCGATCTTTAGTGACACTCATCCCCAGCAACGACAAGGGGTCGGGCCTCACTTGGGGGGCTGATAAGGGTATATATATACTCTTTCTAAAACAATCACCATGCCTAACCCCTTCCTCACATTAAAAAACCTAGTGGCAAGGTTTGCGGAAATGAACGACTGAGTAAGGCTGGTTGGACTGTAAGAAACCTACGCCCTAGCGGCTACAACGTTCTTGCTTACCAGAGTGATCAAAATTTTCTGCCTACACCTCGAACTCTATGGTCTTAACAAACAAAAGGGTGGAACACATTAACCCCTTTTCACACATAAAAAGGGAGAAAAACACATTTATTCACACCGAAATAAAAGAACAGACTTGTTTGAACAAAACACAAGGGTCAGAAATTGTCTGGTTATTACAAAAATGATTGCTTGACCTATTTAACTAACTAGCCCCTCTGAGGGAGAACTATGTCTTCTATTCTATCCACTAGGTCCTACAAAAAGGGGAGCCACCGCCGTTTCCATCTCCTCTAGCTCGTGGACTTCATAACCAAGGGCGTAGCCATGGCTCATTGCCTCTAGATCGATGTTGTCCCCATAATGAGAATGAGCAATCGCAAAGGACTAATTTACCCCAGTGTGAAGTGTATTCCTCTCGAGCTGGCACACCCAAGCCGTGATCTCGATGGCATGGGCCACGACCAGCTGGTCCCCTCTAACCGCACCACCTCAAGGTTATCACAGACCACTTCGAGGGCAGTGCTTAGGATACCGAGCTCATCACTCTCTGCCTTAAGATTCCACCTCACCTCTACAAGATCCACAACCAGCCTAGCAGAAATGCTCTCGGCCTACAACCTCTAGGTCATTACGCTTTCGAGCTCAGCCTAGAGAGAGCTGACCCTCTGTTGTGTGTTGTTGTGCTCTTGGCAAGCCTAGTCACGCTCCTTGTGAGCCACGCCGTGTTCTGAGTAGAGCCTCTTCATGGTTTGGATTAGTTCATCCCGCTCCTTGCGTAGTTGAGCGACCACTGCAGCATCCAAGCTTAGCTGTTTCTCTAGGGCCGCAAGCCTCTCCTTGCCTCCCTCGCTTTAGATCCCTTTCCTTCTTAACCTCGCCTAGAAGGTTAAGGATCTATTAGCGGGTCTTGGTATCCTTCTAGAGCAACTCATCCTGCTCCTTCCTGACCCTGGTGGCTTCTTCATCATCCTTCTGTGACCTCCCCCATAGGGCCTCGAATGCCTTCTCAACCTCGTCAGCATCCCGACGGGCCTTGGCCACCCACGACTAAAGATTGGCCGCCTCCTTGGTGAGGGGGTCAGCTCGGCCACCCCCTGCTAGGCGACAACAAGCTGAGCTATCACCTCCCTACATAGCCGCACCTCCTCGGTGAGGTGGTCCTAGACTTCCTTCTGTCCATGAAGAAACTAAGATTTCACCTGGCTATGAGCTATAAGGGACCATAGAAAAATGATGGTTAGGATACAAAAGTATATAAAGGAAGATAAGGGCAAGAAGTAGGACCAAGCAATACCCGGCTGGAGGGAACAACAATGTCACGCAATGCGCCCGCGTCATGGTCCAGGGCCTCAAGCATAGACGCAATCCCGACATTGAGGCTCTCCCGCTCCATGCTCTCTAAGACACCGAATCCTATGGATCTACCCACTAGAGCAGGGGCTCACCCCGTGTGGGCAAGCCACTGCCCACCGACGTTAGGGCCAAGGACGACTCCCTGCTAGCTCCAAGCATCGCCAACCCCTGTAGCGATGATGCCCCCACAAGGACACCCTCTCCGGCGATGGAAAAGGTCAAGGGTGTGAACGCCAACCTCTCTCAGCACCATGACTCCTGGGGACCCCTCGACCACGTCCCCTCCGTTCGGCCCATGCCAGGCATCGTCGTTTGGGCCGCCGATGGCACGAGTCACGCTGGTGCCTCAAGCGACACTATGGTTGTGCCTGACTATGACCCATCTATCACGGCCACTGCTAACTCCACCTACATTGGTGGGGCCATGACTGGCTGTGCCACGCCCACCACGGTCGATAGCCCCGTTCGTGCCGCCATCGGCAGTGGTATCGCGGCCATCACCGGCTGCTCTATGACCTCCGTAGGCAGCCCTTGAATGTTCGTGTCTGCCCGTCCCGCCAAGGGCATAGGCACCACCATGGGCAGTGCCTAACTGGCCAGCGACACGATCACACAGGCGCCGCTCCTGCCCAGAATGGGCGCGACACTAGCCAATGGCTGTCGCCTCGATTAGAGGGCGATGCTCTTCTTCAACGCCAGCGCCAAAGGATTCCACTGCCTGTTGTGGCAGAACTGCCTAATATAATACCTCCTAGGAGTGCTTGTCTTCCATTAGACACTAAGCACCTAGAGGAGAAAACTAAATTACTCAGTTTCATCGGGCGCACCCCAAGAGAGAACTCGAAAATCCACATTTTTGCCATTAGGATCACAAATGAGATAATAAAGCTTACATCATTCTTAATTATTTCTTACATTACTTTTAATACAACATCAGAGTATAATATTTATTATTATAATAGCAGAATTTAATCATATTATCAGAGTTATGAACGATTTAATTTAATAACGGAATATAAACATGTGATCAGAATTACAGCAGAAATAAATACCTATTCATAAAATGATGAAGCATTGATATATAAACTATGACAACAGATTATAATACTTTCATTCATAAAAACATTTAGTGAGAGTTATAAATAAAAACTACGATCGCAGCGTAAAGGAATCCTTGCTGAGCCCACCAGGAGGTATCCACACACAAGGGTCAGCTCTAGCATCCACCTGTCACCTGTAATAGGGGGAATAAAACCCTGAGTACTCAATTATACTCAGCAAGACTTACCTGATAGGAGGAAAGAAAAGACTCAAAGGATATGCAAGGCTATCTGGCTTGTGGGTTTATTGCATTTGCAGGAAGCATTACTAAGCGTGTGTCCTTATATTCGATTTTTATTAATAGCCGCATTGGTTCATTAACTAACCATTCTATGTAAGCATCTGTGCTACTTTCAAGCAGGTGGTAAGCAATCAGAGTTCCTTTTTCCATCTTTCATCTTTCAGTTCTTACTATGGTGCTAGGCACAAAACAAGCTATACCGGATCGCCCGGTGTGGGGGTATGGCCCCCAAGACATGGGCTACACCATCGGAGGTGGCCCAGCCCATAAGATCAAGGCATGCACGGCGCTGCTCGGCATGCACCGCAAGACATTGTATAGTACCAAATAGGATACTTACCTTATAACCCTACCTTCTCCAGAGTATATAAGGAGAGGTAGGGGTCCTCTAGTGGATAGGCTACATAAAGCTTCTTGGTCATCCAGATCAATACAATACACCAAAGACACAGGACGTAGGGTATTACGTCGATTAAATGGCCTAAACCTGTCTAAATCGCTATCTCTACACCTTGTGTCACCATCCGGTTCCTGATTACGTGCACCCCCACCGACAAATCTACCATCACGGGATACCCCTCGGTGGACTACCGAGCATATTCTATCGATAGTTGGTGCGCTAGGTAGGGGTGTGTGCTTGATCCATGGTGAGCCAGATGGACCTCAAATCAACAATGCGTTCTCGTCGTCAATATCATGGACATCTATGCCGTTCCACGACGACGATTCATCGCTGGCTACACCAGCCCCTGCAACAGCAGATCCGATCTCGGAACCACCTTTGAGGTCACCTTCACCAACAACTCACCGCCCACCAGGTGTTCGTCGTCAATGCTAACTAGATAATGCCATACGTCGCCGACCAGACGCTTTGTCCAAAGCTAAGTCACATTTTAATATTCTTCTAAATATTCTCTAATCTTCGTTAATCGCCATAATGTTTCTCTAAACTGTTTTCTCCATATTTGCTCTCCAAATGATTTTTTGAACCCCTAAATAGTCATGTTGATGCTCGAACACCTCTAGAGATGGCCCTGCCTCCGGCTCCTCCCTACACGTGCTACGGGCTCTGCGCTCTGCGTTATGGGTGGTCGGCAGCGGCTCCTTGGTCATGCCTATTTCTCCTACACGTGCACGGGCTCCGCGCTCAACGTTATGGACTATGGGCTAGCTAGGGCTGGAGACTCAGCTACACACTAACTGGTTAGGTAGTTTATATTAAACATAAATATAGTTTCATGCCAACTGATCGCCGAACTGCATACGCCATTTCATCACCATTGCTGATTTTTCTTCGGAGTTTATTTGTTTGTGTGTCAGGTACTACCCGTTCTACATGTTTGCATTGTAGGATCATCGTCTAGGTGATTGAATCACCTGGTGCTCAGGCTTCCCCACCGATCAACCGGTCAAACTGCTCGGTTCATGGACTCCATTGCCGACCAGTTGATCGGACTGTTCGCTGCTCGTGCTTCATCGTCAGCTACGCCGATTACTCCTTAGTGCTCGGATTCTTTGTGCTCGAGGACTAAGTGGGCACACTTCACCACATGGACATCATCAGCTACATTGGTGCTCGGACCTCACCGTCGACACCGAGGACTCCTCGGTGCTTGGACATTACCGCCTACGCCGGGGACTCCTTGGTGCTCGGACATCGCCGCCTACGTCGGGGACTCCTTGGTGCTTAGACATCACCGCCTATGCCGGGGACTCCTCAATGCTCGGTCATCGCCAGCGATGCCAGGGACTCATCGCTGTTCGGTGCTCGATCATCGCCAGTGACGCCGAGGACTCCTCGGTGCTCGGACATCGCCGCCTACGTCGAGGACTCCTCGCTCCTCGGTGCTCGATCATCGCCAGCAATGCCGGGGACTCCTCGCTCCTCAATGCTCGGTCATCACCAGCGATGCCGAGGACAACTCGCTCCTCGGTGCTCGGTCATCGCCAGCAACGCCGGGGACTCCTCGCTCCTCGGTGTTCGGTCATCGCCAGTGACGCCGAGGACTCCTCACTCCTCGATGCTCGAACATCACCAGCAACACTAGGGACTCCTCGCTCCTCGGTGTTCGGTCATCGCCCTCTATGCCAGGGACTTCTCGATCCTCGATGTTTGGTCATCACCGCCTACGCCAGGGACTCCTCGCTCCTCGCTCCTCAGTGCTCGATCATCGCCGCCTAGCCAGGGACTCCTCGGTGCTCGATCATCTCCAGCGATGCTAGGGACTCCTCGCTCCTTAGTGCTCGGTCATCGCCGCCTATGCCGGGGACTCCTCGCTCCTCGATGCTCGGTCATCGCCACCTATGCTGGGGACTCCTCGCTCCTCTATGCTCGGGTGTCGCCAGCTACACTGGGGACTTCCTTGCTGCTCAAATCTTGCTACATCTCGTCGATGTGCAATCAAGCTGCTCCATGCAGTTCAGATCAGGGTACTAATTTTGGGCAGCACGTTTGGGGTCTTGATACGCGCATGTTAGACAACGTTGGCAAGCTTTCAGACTTCTTTAACCCTACTACAAGATTCATTCTTCATCTTCCAGTAGGCTCGGGGACTAAGTGGGCACACTTCACCTTGTGGTGAATGTGCTTGTTCTCATCTCGAGGCTATGCCTAGGGACTGGCTGCCTGCTGGGCTAGTCTTCTACTTTATGACCCTGGTACCACGTGACTACGTCACCTACTATCAGTCTCGGAGACTAGCTATGGGGGTATGGCCCCCAAAACATGGGCCACACCATCGAAGGTGGCCTAGCCCACAAGATCAAGACGTGCACGGCGCTGCTCGGCGTGCACCGCAAGATATTGTATAGTACTAAATAGGATACTTACCTTATAACCCTACCTCCTCTAGAGTATATAAGGAGAGGTAGGGATCCCCTAGTGGACAGGCTACATAAAGCTACTTGGTCGTCCAGATTAATACAATACACCAAAGACACAGGATGTAGGGTATTACGTCGATCAGACGGCCTAAACCTATCTAAATTGTTGTCTCTGCGCCTTGTGTCACTATCCAGTTCCTGATTACGCGCACCCCCACTGATAAATCTACCATCGCGGGATACCCCTCGGTGGAATGCATAGCATATTCTATTGACACCCGGTGATTCACAAATCAATGCCCCTAGCTGGGTACCTCGAAAATACACGCCCCGCTTGTAGCCAAGGCACAAGCAGGACCAACCCATCACCCTCCTATCCTGGGTTCTTAGGTCCTCGTCCAAACTGGGACTCCAAGCCCCTGCCCCTGAGTCTCGGACTCAGTGCGGTGCAAGAACCTCCTCCACCAAAAAGAAACCCTGACAATCGGTTCGAAAAGAGCCAGAACCCACGACAAGAGAGCAACAAGTCTTCCAAGTGCCGATACCCAAGTATGTGCTCAGGATAATAAGTCTGTGACTTGCCTCGAGTCTTATGCAATGGTCGGTCCTTAACCGACCAGACAAGGAAAGCAGTGTAACCAGGCTATGCCCCCATCCACGGCGACACAACCTCTTATACCCACCAATATCCAAATCATATCCCTACCTAGTCACCAATTTTCTTTCCACCATTTATATTTTCCAAGTGATAATGATATAGTAACATATTTCCTATATCTCGCGAGTGATATGCAATCACTCAACTTCTACCGGTTTCTATAGCATAGCAATCTATATGATCCTATCATACTAGTAAGACTCATAGGATAAAGACATATATATGCAAGTGGGTTTCATTCAACTCCTTAAAACTTAATGCACAAATATAATTTAAAGTATAGAAAAGTAGGGGTTATGCACTGGAGCTTGCCTGGGTAAGATATATATTAAAAGTTAGTATCTGCATCTTTAGATCATACACCATCATCTGAATTAAAAACCCATTGCATCATCTCCTGGAGAGAATACCCTTACACCATCTTTGGATTCCCAATCATCCTCTAATCGATCCGTTGATTCATCATCGTACCTATATGATATGCATGTGATGCAGGCTACGTTCAGCTGGTATGGAGGGAGTACTGTTCCTGGCTGAATTTTACTGTTCACGGATGATTCCTCTCACAAATTCCTCAAGATTCATTCAGATTCCTCCAAATTCCTCCAAGCGAACGAGGCCGCAATGCAAAGATGTAATTTATCAACTGCAATCGTGACTCGTAAAATATGGCGTATGCCTCTTGAGTGAACGGGCTAGTTCTAACGATGACCGTACTTAGGCTACATATCCATGTTATTGAATAAGACGTTATTTCCCAACAATTATTTTAGTTTTATAAACCCAAGATGTTTCTTTATTGCATTCTACCGATTTAACCTTTATTCAGAATAGAGCATCATTATCTATTTAGCAAACTAATAATTTTGGAGCTACAAAAATTACAGTGAGTACCTAATATTGCTAGGAGCCTACTGTACTAATTTTAGATTCAACAATATTACCAATTTATCATGAAAATTCCTACAAGTTTATATTTTACAATATTAAATACTTTAAATTAATTATATAGCTTCCAAAAATATTATCAAACTATGTGAACAAAATATATTAACAGATAGATCATGATTTTAGAGACACAACAAAACTAGTTTCATAATTTTTGGACAACTACACAAATTTATATCGATTTACAATTTAACTAGAAACCTATATTAAAAAAGCAAGGCCGGAGGCAACCCATTTAGGCCCAGCAGCTAGGCAGCCCAGCCGGCACCAGTCCGGACTAGGCGAACGGCGCGCGGTGGCTGAGCGCAGGGATGAGCGGCCCAGGCGCGAGCAGCACCAGGCCGGCCCAAGCAGTGGCGTGGCCAATGGCCCAGCGTGGACGCGCGACGGGAACTGATGTGGTCGGCCCAGGTGCACAGACCGTGGCCCAGCAGACCAGAAGCGGCCGGCCCACATGGGTGAGCTCGGCGGCAGCGGCACCATAATGCAAAAAGATCCCTATACTTTTACTTAATCCACCCACCAGACATCAACACTATTCATTTAAGTCATGTATTTCACAACGAGACCCCCGAAAAAGGCTTCTATTAACACATTCTCACCTTTTCCCCTTCCTCAAAACAGAGCACACAAAGAGGAGTCATCACCGACGGCTGATTCGGTGCTAGAGCCACACGGCGGTGGCTAGGAACCAGCCACGGGGGTGCATGGTATCGGCCCACATCCAAGGGCACTGATGACACTGAGCGAGGTGGCCCACAACAGCGGGACGACGTGGCAAACTCCGACACCGGGCGACATGGCGTGCTCACGCATAGGCTGAGGGACGCGGTGCACGTGCGCGAGGGATGTAGGGCTTCGACGAGCATGACCTAGGCAGGTAGGAGTGGGTCATGTAGGCGGCATGGGGAAGTGCCAGTGGCTCCGGCCGTAGTGGGGCAGCGTGGACGTTGGGGTGCCGAACGGGCACAGCACGGCAGTGCTACGATCAAGCAGGAGGTGGAGCGGCGAAGGAACAGCTGGACCGGTGCGCCCGTGGGAAGGAAATGCGCGGATGAGTCGGCTAGCGAGGCGCGGCTCAGTGATGCGGGTTTGGCCGATGGTGGGCACGAGCCATGGCATAGCGGTGCATGACCACGGTGGGTACCCCGCGCACCACACAGCAGCGGCGTCGGCGGTAGGCAACAGAGAGAAAGAAGAGTAGAGCATTGGTGTGGATGTGAGGTGGATGTGAGCAGCGCGCTCGAGATGCTGCAATGCACGGCCATGATGAGTGCAGTGGGGGGGAATGGGCTCGGCGAGCGCCGACGACTAAGGTAGGCAGAGCGGAGAAAAATGGCGCAAGAGGAAAAGCGAGGAGGCAGCGCTATGGGCACGAGCATGGCGTGCACCATGGAGATGAAAAAGGCTGTAGTCGAGACAAGCAAGGATAGACCGCAGAGGCAAGCAAGCAGAGATAGGTCTGGCACGACTTGACTCGGCCTAGAAAACATGCAGAGACAGACACGACTTGACTTTGGCCCAGTAAAACACGCAGAGACAGAGGCAGACAGAGGCAACAAGGAGACGCGTGTGGGCTCGGTTACTTCTTAAACACGATGGCAGGATGGCCTGACCCAATGTGGCTGGCAGGGCATGTTGGTTGGCACGGGCAAGACCGCAGCTGTAGAGATAAGCAAGGCAGACAATTAGAGAAATAGAGACAAGCAGTGAGGGAGGGAAAACAAGGAGCGGCTCGACAAATATAGATAGAAGTAATCAAGTCAGAGAGAGAAGCAAAGCAAAAGCCAGAGAGCAAAGATGCGGATGGACGAGGAGACTTTGCAATGCAGAGAATTGTAGGGCCACGACGAGAATGAGACAACGATCAAAAGTAATGCCAGGCGAGTACATTGTACGCTAGAAAAATAAACTAAGCTACTGCGCTCTCTTTCTCGTCAGTTCGTGCTTAACAAAATAAACCCGTGAGTTTATATATATGTATCGTTCTATTTATTAATGGATTTTATTTTATTTATAAAAGTTGATTTTCATGCTTAATCTAACCAAACAAACCGTTCGCTAGAATCATCGTCAGACATTTCTAAATATTTCTACGCACTGCGTAATTTATCTTGAGCGTTTATTTGAGTAAACGAAACTAAATCACACAGGATTCACTTATCGCCTCAAGTACGTTTTAAATTAAAAACCCAAGAAAACTTGATTCGAAAATTTTTCTTAGGCCTCAATCACGGTGCTAAGCAAGCTCATAACACCAGAGGTGTTACACCTGCCGATGTTGTAAGAGACAAAAAACATAAGTCACGATTAAATCTAACTAAAACAGAAAAACACAGAGGAATTGATAACTCACTTCAGCGTCGTTGGGTGGTAGATGCGTTTGGGGGGTGAACCCCCAACCTTTGCTCTGCCTCATCGGAACGAGGCCATTTCGAGCCCACACCCTGCTCCTGGGCAGAGGGGCTCGCCCCTAGCAACTCCTGGGGCACACTAGCAGAACACCTTGCTCCCCTTGGCTCTTCGAGTGCGATGATGGAGCCACCTGCCTTTGTTGGCTCCTAGGGTAGGCCGACGGTACATCCCGCCCTCATCGGTTCTCCTGACGTGATCTCCCCTCCATGGGACGGGAAGGATCCCTATGTCTACAAGGATGAACCGACGCATGTTAGCACATCCTCGTTCTCTAGGTTGTCCCACTCGATATCGTCGGCTACCGATTTTTCTTCCTCCATCACCTCATCATCATCACCATCATCATTGTCATCATCGTAGTTGGTGTCCTCCCCTCATTCTCATGCCTATAGCTTCCACTGCTTCTTCCTCTTCTTATCCTTCTTCGCCTTCCTCAGTCGTTCGCCCTTGGCGCGATTCGCCATCCTCACGGTCGAATCCCTAGGCAATGGCACCGAGTGATATGTGAGGATGAGGTCCCTCGGCTGGTCCCGCCCCTCTCAAAGTTAGTATCATAGGGTCAGGAAATCAATTGAAGAGATGATAAGAGAAAGGGAAACTTACAAAGACGACGTAGCCTGGCTTTGGCCACATTAGAGGATGCCCTGGCACCGGTAGATGAAGTTGAGGGTGGCACCCGCGTCATCCTACAAAGGCTCCATTGCCTCCTTGATGCATTGTGTGATCTCGAAGTTGGGGAACGTTCCCTCGGTAAGCGTCATTCCATCAAACGATGCCTTGGGCGCCATCGCATATAGCGAGAGCACGCGCGTCATCAACGACGCCACCCTCCTCGCATGGTAAGCCCTGATGATGCCCTACCCCTTCACACCATTCTTCTTTAGGATGTGGATGGCGACGATGTGGTCTTGGATCTTCTTCTTGCCTTCAGGATGCCCCACTTCCTCCACTGCTCTGGGGCCTCTTCGATCAGGCGCATGGTGAACTCCAATAAAGGGGCGGTGGCATCATTCTTGAGGTAGAATCACTACGAGTGCCACCCCTTGTTGGACATCAAGAGCTGCATGGACAGGTACTCACCGACCCAATTGTTATGAAGTTGGATGCTGGCACACCCCATCGGCATGTGCAGCTCCTACCTGTCGCTTTTCTCCCTCTTCTTTTAGAGGTTGATGGTGAAGAAATGCCTCCACAAGTCAAAGTGGGGGCTGATCCCTAGGAATCCCTTGCACAGCGCAACGAACACCACCATGTGTTGGATCCTGTTGGGATTGAGATGCTGTAGCTCAATCTTGTAGTAGTGTAGCAGCCTTCGAAGAAATTTGTGGGCGGTGGTCACGAGCGTACGCTCATGGAAGTGGGCGAACGACACCACATAGCTATTGAGCAGCGATGACAAATCCTCGTTGTAGGGCAGCAACCACTCCTCGGTCGAGATCCGCACACGGAGAAGACCATGATGGACGAGGCCCTCCATGCTAGAAGGTGATGTTGGAACAACACCACAGATCCATTGGAGGTGGGGCGGATGAATGCGGGCTCAACGGCGGTGGAGATGCGAAGGTAGGAAACCTAAGCATTGGCGGCGGTGGCATGGCTGCGGAGGTAGGGATGTAGGCTTGCGTATGAAACACAGAGGGCTAGCCCTTTGGTTTTATAGGGGTGACGGATGCGAGGAAACCAACCATCCGCCTAGATCTCCACGTTTGCCACGACCTGTCACCATGACTCGTTGCGAAGCGTACGCACGCAACCTATGGTCGTCCCCTCGAAAAATGTGCCGGGCGTTTCGTCTCCCCAAATAGGCCATGACCCATCACAGGTAAAAGGGATAGGGAGCTAAAAAGGCTCCTATGACCCCATCTAGGCCTAGCCTAGGAGTTCGAAGGTTGGCCCACCGATGGGTTCAATAATCACTCTGGGTACTTTTAGAGTGAGGGATGGAAAGGGATGGGCCCGCTAGCGGCCAATACATGGGCGCACGAGCGCCGTAGGCATCTCGACACATGTTCGAGCCTCGGATGGATACGTTTCATGGTTTTTCCTCGAAGAAAGGCAGAGAGCCCTCGAAACCGATCAAATGAACCTGAGAACTATTTGGATTGACCACTGAGAATCTAGAATTGGTCACCAGCTAACCCAAGCCGGACCCCGCGGACGGGATGCCAGGGCCCCACTCAGACTAGCCCGTAACAACACACCGAGCACCATGGCTTGTCCATAGAGAAAAATCATGGCACTGCTCAACCTCTCCGTTTTTATCAGAAAAACGCTTGAGAAAAGACGACCGCGAAGATGAGCCGACCCTCGACCAGACCCCTTCTACGCGCGGGGGCTCAAGGAAAGTTGGACTCGTAAGGAGACCGAACGCACGATCATAGAACGACAGACCCCCATAGGGGTCAAAATTAGGAAAGACCTTTTCCGATCCACCAAATCTCACGGCTATACCCTCGAGAGGCTCGATCACGATGAAAGGGAATCACCATCCCCAGGACATGCCGTGGGCAACAAGAAAAGGCCAAGGCCCTCAGAGTCCTCCCATTCAAAAAAGCCTCCGAAGGAGTATTCTACTCCTCCACAGGCTCGGGGCTACTGTCGAGAACTAATACTAGGGTACCCAAAGAGGAGGAGCTAATGACCATCAACATTGATTCATCTGAGTAGTCAAGAGCGCGACTACAGCTCCACCCGACCCCAAGGCCGTAGGCTCCGCCTCGCCAGACCTTGCGTTTGTGTTCTGCCTCGTCCGACCTTTGGGGGCGGGCTTCGCCTCGTCTGACCCAAGGCCACGGGCTCCGCCTCGCCCGACCTCTAAGGCCACGGACTCCACCTCGCCCGACCCCGAGGCCGTGGGCTCTGCCTCGCTCGACGGGGATCCATACCACCGCCAACCACTCTAGGTTCAAACATATGGGCCTAGGTCAAAACTCTGACACCAAAGAAAAAATCGGCACGCCTCGATATAACTCGTGGCCATGACGGGCCATACCCGAGGATTCATATCAAGAACAGCGTCGGGCGTACCGGTGCTGTTCTGTCTAACCCTCATACGAATGCTGGTAGGCGCGTCAGCTCACCACGACGTCCGCTGCGACAGAATGGAACGCCATGACCGGCAGACGACGCCTGCGCATGGCGCTAGTAATGGATAGGGCCACGACACAGAGCTGTCCCTGTTGACATCTACAGGGTCGGTGGGACCCGCATTAAGGATAAGAAGGACCCAGCGATCCTGAAGGACTTCTCTCTCATTTTTCTCTTTTCCTCCGCTGTAATCCATGCTTTCCCTTGGCCTATAAAAGGAAAAGCAGGACGTCCTCACTCGTGGCCGATCCGATTAAAACCGATCAATCGAGATCGACACAAGAAGCACGACACGAGCACTCGGCTGAGCGGCAATCGAGCTCTCAGCACCCGTTCACTCCTTTCACCAGAGACTTGGCATCCTTTCCCTCTCTCGTCCGTTTGTACCCCTACTAAAAACTTTCAGTGCTAATAACACGAGCAGCAACGACGAACTGGACGTAGGGACTTTCTGCACGAACCAGTATAAACCTCGTGTCCTCTAACCACACCATCCGAGTCCGACGCGCAATAATATAAATTTACTCGTCGGTGGTAAGTCGAGACACCGACAAGTACAATCAGTGCACATCTCATAAAACTGGTTTGGCTGCATCTCTGAAACCGATTAACATCCTTTTTTGAAAGTGAGACAAACAAGGAAAATTAATACTAGTACACGCCTTTTTTAACGAAAATGGTTGGAGCAAGTAGTGTCATCCAAGCCCATTGAAAGCCCAACTCGTTATGTGAGCCCATCGGTATACAATATACCCGCCGCTTCGTCACTCGTCAATCGTCATTACTCGATCTCCCGCTCGGCTGCTCTCCACACGGGGTGACGAGTGACGCTCCCCTCCGTCCCTTCCACTTCCGAAACATTTCGAATTCCTCAACCCCCGAAAGGGCGAAAACCCGAACGCCTCCAAAAATTTTCCCGCCCCAACCCCTCGAACCCTAGCCTCATCACCGGCTGGCGACGCCTCGCCGGCGGCCGGCGAGATGCACATCAAGGAGGTAACCCTCGAGGGATTCAAGTCGTACGCGGGGCGGACGGTGGTGTCGGGGTTCGACCCGCTGTTCAACGCCATCACCGGGCTCAACGGCTCCGGCAAGTCCAACATCCTCGATTCCATCTGCTTCGTGCTCGGCATCACAGATCTCCGCCAGGTGCGCGCCACCTCGCTCCAGGAGCTCGTCTACAAGCAGGGCCAGGCCGGGGTCACCAAGGCTACCGTCTCTATCGTCTTCGACAACTCCGACCGCTCCCGGTCCCCGCTCGGCTATGAGGACTCGACCGAGATCACTGTCACGCGCCAGGTTACACATCCCTTCGCCATCTTCGTTATCCCATGCGGCCTTCTGAGGCGTATCTTTGCTAGTGCGCGTTTGAGTTCCTTGGGATTTTTAGGTGATTTTGGGGCTTGCCGCACAATTTTGGTTTGCATATTCTCGAATTCGGCACTGATGTGTCATACTGGATTAAGATGCTGCCCTCTGAAGAGGAGCGGCTGAATGAGGTGGTTTCGGGTAAAAGGAAATGGTGATTTGCAGTATCTGGAGCTGGAATTTTGAGGAGATTGTGTGCTTTAATCCTTCACGTCTCTAAGTTGTTGAATTTCTTCATACCAGGGTTCAATTATTTGTGTGCTGTTTTAGTTTCTGTGAACTGGAGTCATTTTTATTTTTTGTACACTGAAGGGTTGGAGATGGCGATTCTGGAGTTTGAATTTCGATTTGAAGTACTTTTTGTTTCTTTGCTAAAAACGGTAGCTAATTGAGGTTTAGTGGCTGTTCAATATGTTCATCCAAGTGCTCAACTGGATGTGTTTCTTAGGTTTTGTGTATTCAGAGTTGATCAAGTTAGTTCTGTTCATGGGAGTTTGGAATTGCTAATCTGCTATGCGTGCTGAATTTTTAAATCTGTGTCTGGCTTGCTGTTTTTTCAGTCAAATATGTCTAGCTTTCTATTTTTCCAGTCAAACACATAATTGATGTGTATGAATCTGGAGTTTTGTTAATGTCTGTACTAGCCGACCTACTTTTAATCAGAGATTGCAAATTCAGAAATGCAACACACATGTGTTTTAGTAAAAAAAAAAAAAACACATGGATTTTTTAGCACAAAAAAACACACGGCGAGCGCACGCAGCAGCGCAGCACCAGCAGTGCGCTTTCTGCGCCTCGACTGTCCTGAGCGACTTCTGTGCCTTGACTGCCTCCTTCGCGCATGGAGAATTGCGCCTGGCCAGGGGCCCCACGACGCGACGACCCATGACGAACGGGCAAGCAATGGAACCAACCGCTCTGTGATTTGTCCTTCCATAGAAAAAAATTGTTTTATGTGATATGTGATCTGTGATCTTGTGATTGTCTAAAGGTAGAAGAAGGCTAGAGGTAGAAGAATGATGGAGGCTGTTGGATCTTAATCTTATGGTGCAAAAAAATTCATGTGTTGGAATTGCATAAAACACATGGTTGTGCAGTAGACAGACTCTTGCAAATTTGCTATGAATGTTGATGTGTAATGTGGCCACCTGATTCATTTTAAGTCAAACACTTAGTTGATGTATATGGATCTGGAGTTCTGTTAATGGGTGTTCTAAGCACTGATTAATTTTTCTTAAGAGTATAATCAGGGACTGCGAAGTTGCTTATAATAGAACTGGATTTGTTCAGATTTTGTTGATGCTCAATACCTCAATCTAGCCAACACATTTTTTAGTCAAATACTTCGTTTCTCAATGTTGTGTGTGGATGTTTTGTGCCCAGTGATTCATGACATTATTTGCAGCTAAAATTTTGAAATTATTTTAGGTCCAGGAGTTTAATTTGACTGAAATGGTGCTATTTAGGTTGATGTGGAGTGATGTTTTTGTTGGTTGATCTGGTTAGTTTTAGATTGCAATACATGAAGCTATATTTTCTATTTTATTTCAAGGTTGTTCTAGATGATCCATTTGTTGAGTCGAACACTTGTCTATTGGTGGTGTATGGACAGTATGCTTGCATTTTTGTTAATATGTTAGATATGTATCTAGCACAACTGAAGTACATATGTTGGCTGTTCATCTCATTTGCTTGATTAATTCGTAAAATGGCTAATAGATCGGCTTCAGTCGTATGTTCTTTTGCACTTTGATTCCACCATTTTTTTTTCAAAAAGTTTTGTGTTGTTTCTGGTGGACCAAATTTGTCCCAATTTTACTGGGCATCAGTTAATTGTTGTCCTATATTTGTAGATTGTTGTTGGTGGAAGGAACAAATACCTTATCAATGGCCATCTTGCACAACCATCCCGGGTCCAGACCCTTTTCCACTCAGTGCAGCTTAATGTAAACAATCCTCATTTTCTAATTATGCAAGGGCGCATAACAAAAGTGCTGAACATGAAGCCTCCAGAAATTTTGTCCATGTTAGAAGAGGCAGCAGGCACAAGAATGTATGAAATGAAGAAAGAATCTGCTCTTAAGACACTTGAGAAGAAGCAGAATAAAGTTGATGAGATTAATAAACTCCTTGATGTTGAAATCCTCCCTGCACTAGAGAAGCTTAGAAAGGAGCGGTGCCAATACATGAAATGGGCCAATGGCAATGCTGAACTGGATAGGCTCAAAAGATTTTGTATTGCCTATGAGTTTGTTCAGACCGAGAGAGTGCGAGATGGTGCACTCAATGATGTCAAACAAATCAGGGCAAAGATTGATGAGCTGGATGAAAATACAGAAAAGATAAAAGCAGATATACAAGAAATGGACAATAACATTTCTACCCTGGCTGCTGAAAAAGAAGCTAAACTAGGTGGTGAGATGAAGCTTCTGTCCGATAAAGTGGATAAATTATCACATGTACTTATCAAGGAAACTTCTGTGATGAATAATCAAGAGGAAACCCTGAAGTCTGAGGAAAAGGGTGCTGAGAAGGTAACACTGCACTGATGTCAGTTACTAGACATGCTAACTTTTTTTTTTTTTGAATAGCTTACAAGGTTTGCATTATACATTTCACTTGTAGATTCTCACAAACATTGAGGACATAAAAAGGTCTATACTCGAGAGAGATGCTGCTGTAAAAAATGTTGAAAATGAGGCGTCTGATATGAAAAAAAGAGCAGAGGAGCTCACAAAGGAGTTGGATGAGAAGGAGAAAGAATACCAGGTATGTAAAGGGTGACATCTTTAAATGTAATGTACTAAATATTAACAATTTAACATATAGCATCTTGGTTCTGTGTACTCTGGGATATTAAATTTGTTTTTGCCCAGGGTGTGCTAGCAGGAAAAAGCAGTGCAAGCGAGAAGAAATGCCTTGAAGATCAGCTTAGAGATGCAAAAGCTGCAGTTGGAGATGCAGAATCTGGACTAAAGCAGCTAGCCACAAAAATAAAACATTCTGAAAAGGAGTTGAAGGAGAAGAAAGCTCTTTTAGTGTCCAAGCGTGATGAGGCTATTGCAGCTGAGAATGAGCTGAAAACAAGGACAAAGGACTTGGATGGTATCAAGGCATCCATGGGATCTATTAACTATGATGAGGGCCAAATGGAAGCTTTGCAAAAGGTATACACTGGTGAAGCTAAAAAGTGTTGATGTGGAAGCTATACTTCTGATTGTTGACTATTTTTATTTTTTTGTCCTGACCATCCACAGGACCGTTCTACAGAGTTAGAAATTGTTCAGAAATTAAAGGACTGTGTTCGTAAGCTTTCTGGTGAGCTTGCTAATGTTCACTTCAGTTATCGAGACCCTGAAAGGAATTTTGATAGATCAAAAGTCAAAGGGGTCGTTGCACGTCTTATTAGGATTAAGGATAGCTCAACAGCTACAGCACTGGAGGTTCGTATCAGCAAACTCCTCTCTGCTTGCTTGAAGTTAATTCTCATTTTGACTGATGGAGTTGGTCTAGTCATCCTGGTTCAATTATTAGTTAAATATTGCAGGTTGCCGCAGGTGGGAGGTTATTTAATGTGGTGGTTGACACGGAAGAAACTGGAAAGCAACTATTAAAGAATGGGGATCTACGAAGTAGAGTAACCATCATACCTTTGAACAAAATCCAAACATACATGATACCTAACAGAGTTCAGCAGGCAGCTCGTAAACTGGTTAACATCTCCTCCCCCCCCCCCCCCCCCCCCCCCCCCCCCCCCCCCCCCCCAACTCTTTTGTTATACTGGTGGATGTAGCCTTTTGGTTATTGATGACTTGTCTAAATGAGAAGTATATACTGATTGCTTTGTAGGTTGGTCTTGACAATGTAACGTTAGCTCTAGAATTGGTTGGATATGGTGAGGAAGTAAAGGTCGGTATCTCCAACTATTCTGTTAATTTTTGAGAAATACTAATGATTTGCTCTTGCACATTTATGTACATCATGTCTAGTAGTGTTTTGTTGTTTTCCTCAAAGGTTCAAACTTAAGATTGACAATCATTCTGCATCACATGTGTCGTTCAAAATTTTGTTGTAACCCAAATCTTAAGATTACATGCTACTGGCTATCTGTTTCATAGATATCTTCATATCTTATTGCAGAATGCCGTGGCTTATGTCTTTGGCTCAACATTTGTGTGTCGTAATACAGATGCGGCAAAAGAGGTAGTGTTGCGTCTTCAGGAATTTGGTTAATATAGTATAATTTAGTTCAATCTGTATACAAAGTGTAATTCAAAATATGTGGTTGATAGTGTTATTGTTAATTGTTCTTTTGATATAGGTTGCGTTTAATAGGGAAGTTAGCAGTACTAGTGTGACTCTTGAGGGTGACACTTATCAGCCTAGTGGTCTTTTGACTGGAGGTAGTAAAGGGTAAGTTACCAATATAATATTTTACTTAATGCTAGTGTTTTGACTTGATCAGCTTTTTTGTTAAATTAGTATTCAATTTTCCTTTTGCATTCTTGTTGTTTGAATAATACAAATGCTTTTCTATGAAGAACAGTATTTTTCAAGCTTCTTCTAAGTATCCTTAGGAGGGAAATACACATTAGATTCTCTGATCCTCTTGGTTTGCTGGGTGATAGATGTAATTTGCACCATAGATGCCTGTTTTTGGCTTGTCATTTTTCTTACTGCGTCTAATTAAATGGTTTGCCAGACAGTCAAAATGTCTGTCCTGTGGTCAGATAAAGGCATTCATCATTTTCCTTGGTAACGTATACCATAATGATGCAGGGGTAGAGGGAACTTGCTAAGGAAACTCGATGAACTAGCTAAAGCTGAGGCTGATCTATCCGATCATGAGAAAAGGCTCTCTGTCATTGAACAGCAGGTATTCTGCAAATGCACAGTGTCCACACATGAATTTTATTATTCTTATTACTGTTTGAATTCGAATGAATTTATTTGCTGGATAAAAAATATACATGTCCTACTAACCACCTTTTGCGGTTTTGCCTTTAAACTGCTATTTTGATCTGTTATGGGAGCTTGTAAATTCATCAATATTTATGTTTCCTCATATGAGTTAAGAAAGTATACCGTGAGACATGAATGCACATTTGAAGTATCGAATGGAAAGACCTTTTGCTTGCAAAGTAATTCTTGTAATGGGACACATTCTTTGATGCCGTTGGCATTTACTCTGTACTAACTATTTGGTGTCATAAATATTGATACTTTTTAATATAAACTTAGTCAAACTTATGATAGTTTGACTTTGGATAAACTTGTAAGGTCATTCTTTTTTGGACAGAGGTAGTGGTATGCACTATGCATCGTTTTTGAGGCGTCGCCTAGGTGACAAGGCGTGCCCAGGGTGCTGGGCGTCGGGGTCGCCACGGCATCCATGCCTATGGCGTTCGCCATATGAGATTAGGTGTGGAAAGGCGTCGGGCGAGCCCCTAGAGGCCTGTGGCGGACGCCGGAGCAGCAAGTCGAGAGGAAGACGGAATCGGGCGGGGAATCGAGCGGACGCAATGAAAACTGGCGGGAATTGACCGCGTCGCGTCCGTGCTAGAAGGAAAAAGGCGGGAATCGACCGCATATATATTGTTGCGCGGCAAACCTCCCACTCGAGGGCTTTTACCACAGGTGCGGGCCGCTGCAGCTTCACGGAGAGAGGAGAGGAAAAGAGGCGGCGGCGGCCCTGCTTCTTGGCGGCAGAGGCGGAGGCAGAGGCTTGCCGCTCCTTGCTCGAGTCCACCGGCCGCGCGCACCTCCCGTGAGTCCGCCCCTGCATCTCCTCCCGGCTGCTCGAGTCCACCAGGGGTCCGTCCGCACCGCACCTGCAGCTCCTGCCCGTCCGCACCTGCTCGGCTGCCTCCGTCGACCGTCTACCCGTCCGCCTCATATGCTCCCTGCCTCCTCTCTGGTCTTCTCTGCAGCCCTGCTTCCCTCCTCTTCCTCTGTTTCTTTCTCTTCCTCTGTTTCTTTCCCTCTTCCTCTGTTTCTTTGCCTGCAGCACTAGTCATTAAGTTATATTATGTTATTAGAGACTAATTTGTGGCTATTGAGTGATGAGAGATTTCAGATTTGCTATTTTGCTACTTTACGCTGTGCACTAGCACTCTAGTAGCATTATTTATTATGGTATTACATGCTAAGACTTGGCAATATTAAGGTATGATTTGCTTCTGAATTTTAGTATCATTATATATTAAGATGATCGTATGGCGTCGCCTAGGCGTCCGCCATAAACGCCTAGGCGTTGTGAAGGGGGTACGGCGCCGCGCGTCGCCGCAGCGCCTCAAAAACAATGGCACTATGATAGAAATAGAAATTTCATCTCTTGTCAATTGAGTGATCTATTGTGCTGGTCACTATCAGTTATCTCTCTTCATTGCAACTGCAACATGTTGTATGTTGGTTATTTAAATTATGCTAAATTTCATTTTCTAGATTTTTCTAATTTATTACCCCCTCCTCTCCCAGATTGGAGCCCTTTTGCCATTGCAGAAAAGGTACACTGAGTTGAAATCTCAGTTTGAACTCAAGTCATATGATCTCTCGCTATTTCAGAGCAGAGTTGAGCAAAATGAACATCACAAGGTTTTTGCTTACACAATCGATATGCTTGCCTTACCTTAGTAAAAGCTTCAACCTAAAATAACAGTTTTTGTATTTGGGCTTCAGTTAGGTGAACTTGTAAAGAAAATTGAACAAGAGCTTCAAGAATCAAAACAAGAGTTGACAGAAAAGGAAGTGCATCATGAAAAATGTGTGTCTACAGTTTCTGAGTTAGAAAAAACTATCAAGACTTATGGCACTGAACGAGAGGGCAGACTCAAAGCGCTGGAGAAAAGGATCAAATCAATTAAATCAGAGATGCAGTCCATGTCAAAGCAACTTAAGGTTGTTTACTTTCCTTTTCTTGCCACCATTCAAGGACTCGATCTATGGGATAGTTGTCGGAGAATTCTGGATGTTGACCCTGGACCTTGTTGGTGTGACTTAGGAGTCATGATTGGCTACTGCATTGGCTATGCAGGCATAAAAGAAACTGGGGGCGATGGTCAATCTGATTGCTTAATTGCAACATACTGCCAATTTTCCCCTACGTAGAGCTAGTCTGGCAGTAAATAACTTCATCTAATTGGTCTCTATCTTTTCTGTAAGAACTTGCTAATTCAAAGCAAAAAAAGATTAACTAACTGAAGAGCAGGGGGTAGATCCATCGGGTGCGGCTCAAGCCCCACTGCTGCTTCTACAACCATGGAACCCCCCTTGCACGTGGGGTAATTTTACAATAGCAAAAAAGATTAACTAACTGAACAGGAGTATTATTTCTTGATACGTACTCCCTCTGTTCCACATTATAGGCCACTGTAGCTTTGTCCTAAGTCAAACTTCTTTAAATTTGACCCAAGATTATAGGGAAAAAATACACTTAACATCTACAACATCAAATTAGTTTCATTAACCTATAAAATATGTCTTGATAGCGCAATTATTTTGAAATTTAGATGTTAATACGTTTTTCTGTAAACTTGGTCAAAGTTAGAGATGTTTGACTTAGGACAAAACTAAATTGACATATAATTTGGAGCAGGAGTATTTTTGGTTAGGTGAAGATAGGTAGGATATTTTCTCAAAGCTGCATAGAGTTGAAAATTATGAATTTCATCCATTACCATGAGTTAGTTGCAAACTCTTTAGTAAGATACGTTTAACTTTACAAGTTAACTATGCGGTCAGCTTTGATGAAGAGGCTGGACATCTTTCATAAGCAACATATTAAGATCAGTTCTGTTGAATTTCTACTCTGATAGTGGCCATGACTTGATTCTTTTATGTTTACTTCAACAGTCATTCTGACAATTCAATCTTTAATATATCCCATATTTAGGCTTATGAAAGTGACAGGGAGAGGCTGATCATGGAGAAAGATGCAGTTGCTAATGAGCTTGCTACACTGGAAGAGCAGTTAACAACTTCAAAAGCTCAAATTACTTCTCTGTCTGAAACCTTGGAAAAACAAAAGGACAAGGTTGTGCAAGATGCTTTTTTATAGTTACTTTGTACTTGGTGTTGTTACTGAGCTTTGCATTTAATTAGTTAAATAAATATGCTTTGTGTTCATGAAACACAGGTTACTTCCATAAAGCAAGATTATGATCATGCTGAAAGTGAGCTCAATGTTGGGCGTTCTAAACTGAAGGAATGTGACTCACAGATAAACCATATGGCCAAGGAACAACAGAAACTTCAGCAGAAGTTAAGTGATTCAAATGTTGGAAGGACGAAAATGGAAAATGAGGTAGTTCCTGGTTCTAATCTCTGCTGCATTTTCTACTTTATAATTTATTGCTTGAACATGCTTTAATACCTGATAATAACATATTAGGTTAAGAGGATGGAGATAGAGCAGAAGGATTGCTCTTCAATAGTTGATAAGCTAGTGGAGAAGTATAGCTGGATTGCAACTGAGAAACAGTTGTTTGGGAAAAGCGGTACAGATTATGATTTTCAATCTTGTGAACCACATAAAGCCCGCGAGGAACTTGAAAATCTTCAAGCTCAACAATCCAGGTATATCTGATATTTGTATTGGCTCCATAATTCACTACAAACCATCATATTACTCCCAACATTTAAAAAAAATGACATTTAGGGCAAGTTGCTAGTGCTACTGAATAGCTGTACCCATATAATCTCCTCAGTTCTGTAATTTGCAATGTATTCACCAATCGTTGTTACCTGCCTGCAGTCTTGAGAAGAGGGTCAATAAGAAAGTTATGGCAATGTTTGAGAAGGCAGAGGATGAGTACAATGATTTGATGTCAAAGAAAAACATCATCGAGGTATGCCCTATTATGTACAGTTTTCTTGATAGCCTGAAAATAGTTTTGATACTCGTACATAAAATTTTTTTCTCATTTGTAGAATGACAAGGCAAAAATCAAGAAAGTGATAGAGGAGTTGGATGAGAAGAAGAAGGAAACCTTGAAAGTCACGTGGCTCAAAGTAAACAAGTCAGTATATGAATCCTTTAGTGACTTATTATATATCCCAGCAGATGCACTGTCCCTTTAAATGTTGTTGAAGATGTCTCTTACTCATAAATGTGCAAATTGGAGTCTAACTCCTACCATTCTGTTTCTATAGGGATTTCGGATCTATATTCAGTACTCTTTTACCTGGTACAATGGCAAAACTTGATCCTCCAGAAGGTGGCACTTTCTTGGATGGTCTTGAAGTTCGTGTGGCATTTGGGACAGTTTGGAAGCAGTCTCTATCTGAACTTAGTGGAGGGCAACGGTCCCTTCTTGCTCTTAGTCTTATCCTGGCTCTGCTTCTTTTTAAACCTGCACCACTTTACATATTGGATGAGGTATCTTTGAATATGATTTACTATTCAAATTCCTTACCACTGCAATATATTGTTCTTGAACTAGTATAACTTTGCTGTATTTGGAAGAATGAGATGGTGCTGTAAGTAAATATGTTAGGCAGTTTTCCAGAAGCAGATTCATTGAAACTTAGGCAGCTTTGAGATGTTGAAGCTCAATACTTTATTTTTTTTTAGATTTAGATCAGATGCTAAAAATATTTGAACGTTGGACAAAATTAGTCATTGGTTGTGATAATGTTGACTAGAGCAACAATTTAGAGCACAAGTTCATCTCATCTAGGCAAATCTTAACCTTGCTCTATTTTATAAACAGTATGGTGAAGACTGAGTATATATTCAGAGTACGTATTAGAATGGAATGTTTTATTATTGTACCACTGCAAGTTAGTCTCATGCTAGGTCTCAGTTGTTGGGTAATTTGAATTTGCTCTAGAAGGTATGACTTGAAAGAACTGGAAAATGATGCTGAGCAGTACTTGGCGTTTTTGTTCACATGGATAGATTTGTTTAGAAAACTTCTATCTAGTCAGGGATTGGGCAAGGCAATTTTATTATGACACTTATTATAGTCTTGTATGTCTGATGCCTCAAACGTTTGTAGTTTGTAGATTGGTGCTGAGAGTCTGAGATTGACCATTTTCAACTGACTGATGTTCATGCACTGCAGGTTGATGCTGCTCTTGATCTGAGCCACACCCAAAACATTGGTAGAATGATCAAGGCTCATTTTCCGCACTCTCAGGTAATATATAATCCTGCTTACTAGTTTGGTAGTGCATTTTAATATGTAGTAGGTAAACTGTGTTTTGAAAGGCAGTTAACTATCTACATAATGTGTCGCTTACGACTACTGATTTGTGACAGTTGAATTCCTTGTGTATCAATTCAGATGCTCTGGTCTTTGTGTTCAGACAGTTGCAACACTAAGTTCTGAAAGTTTGAACTATTGGTTTATTTTTTGCAGTTCATAGTTGTCTCTTTAAAAGAGGGTATGTTCAACAATGCCAATGTGATATTCCGAACAAAATTTGTTGATGGTGTGTCCACTGTGACACGTACAGTGCCTTCGAAACAGAGATGATCAGTTTACACAGCGTGCACATTCTGAAGGTATGTTCTGAACCAAAACTAGGCATATAATTCCAAATCTGTCATTTAAGAAGCTGCTATAATAAAACATTTCCTGTTGTTTATTCTGCCAGGAGAACTATATTCCATGAAAGCTGAACCCTACAATTACTTGATGCTGTGGCCGCTTGATGCCTCAAGCACCTCGCTTGTCAGGCAATGGCATCAAAATAGGTGGTAACTGTAACCTCATGCCATGACGTTCTTGATGACCTTGACTGCCTTCTACGTTATGCGCTTTCATCTGACCCAAATGTGTAATTAGCGGTTGAACTATTTTGTGTTGAATATCGACCATGTAATATTATGTAACAAAGCATTTATTATCAGGGTCAGGGATACTTTTGACTTGCTAACTTACCTTTTATTCTCATTTCTAATTTTTTTATGCGCCCTCCCCCTTTTTTCGACTTACCTTTTATTACTCTGGACGAAAAAATTGTCATATTTCCAATTTAGCTATTTAGCAATGTTCCAAACAATCATTCATTTTACCATTTAGTTATTAACATTTGGTTTAACAGGCTAAATGGCCAATTGAACAGAAATGGTGTAGCACTTTGTAGCATATAGGCATTGATTAAGGGCTTGTTTGTCAGGGCTTCTTTTCGACTCTGGCTCCGGCTCCCGTGGTGGAGCTTTGCCAAACATTTTCCTGGATGAGCTGTTTTCAGTAAAAACCAGAAGAGTCGGAGTTGTTTTAGAGGCCAAAATGTCTCCGGCTGCTTTGGAGGAGCCCCTCAAGAGGAGCCGTGCCAAACACCCTCCAAATAGGCTATATGATCGTTTAGGTGAACCGTGCTATTTAGTGACGACTAAGATATGGTGCTGAAATAAATTAAGTTTGATAGTGCTAAAAAAAAGTCAAATGATATCATTTTTATAGAATGATTCCTCAAACGAGGATTTTTGTATCTGTTTCCATCCCTAGTGCGAGTGTTTCCTCTTTGATTATCTGTTTTTTTTTAATTTAGGGGAAGTGCACTATTATATATTTATATCAAAATCGCATGAGTAAAACATGTGATTACACTATGGAGGGTACAATCTCTTGCTAAGTTTCTTCGCTGCACAGACAATCGAGTTGGGTAGCTCTGGGCATGATCTACAAATCAGCCTCTTGTTACTTTGATCGCTTCTTTTCGTCTATATAAACGGTCTTTCAGTCTATATGTGCAGTGTCCTAAAACTGCTCAATTTAGGATACTTGCCTTGTCCAAGTGGCAACATTCCTGTCAAGTAAAGTTTCAGGAATTCCGGCATGCGAAACTTGAACCCTCCTGACACATCCTTACCACTGATCATTCCTCTCTCTCCGCAATGAACAATAGTAGTCTGCTGAGTTGCCCTCATCAAATTTGCATCAGAACATGTTACGATCAAATGGGAGAGCACAGGGGCTGAGACTGAATGAAGGCTTGGTAAGTCTCTACTAAACAAGTAAACGATGCAAATTTATTGTCCACCTGACCATGGTAAGCCTCTACTGAACAGGTAAACGATGCAAATTTATTGTACACCTGACCAAAACATAGTAAGCACCCATTGTTCCTTCACAAAGAGGAAAGAAAAACTACATACATCATGAGGATTGAAGGCGCCTGTCCACTTGTCCAGTTCCAATTTCCAACTAGTCAATCAACTCCAGTATATGAACGTTTTTGTACTTTCATCACTCCTTTGCATCACGGTTATTGTTGGTCACTAGTTAATGGTATCCTTGCGTTGTGTCTTCACATCTCAAATGCTCAATTGAGCAGCTTTGTTACATGGCAGGCAAGCCTGATGGAGCAACCCATGCGTCAAGATGCGAGGCTGTCTAGAGACTGTTCCTCCGTCATTTCTTTCTCTGGGGATCGCGATTAAGACTGTGCTTTCTCAAAGTTTTGATGTAACTTCTCATCAGACTGAATTTGTTCGAACCCAGGTGGTGCAAGTAATCCCATGTGAAGATCCCTGTCTTGTGCAAGTCATCAAAGAGTATCCTACACGCAAACAACAGCAGGTCATGAACCAGGCATGCAAATAAAAACAGAACTTTTTTTTGTCTTTATTTGATAGATAGATAGATAGAAATGGCACAGCTGACTTCTGCAATATGACTGAGAACTGAGAAAAACATGCTATGAAACAGGACAACCCTCACCGGACTCCGTAGTTTCCTACTGATTCAGCTGACATTATCCCAACATGTCGTCGCCCAAATATAACCTGATCAGACATAATTTCCACTGTAAAACTCAGAATTTTATGGAAACCGCAGACCCAGTACAAGATATTAATCTCCAAAGATGTCAACAAATATTTTATATGAATGATCTGCAGTCATAAATTAAAGAGTAATATGTCTGCAAATTTTCAGATTCATTCACAGAAAATTTACCCTTCAAAAGGCTATATGAGCAAAATTTTCCCCTTACAGCAATGACAATGAAATATTCGTAATTCGTAAACAGGAAAACTGCTGTTTGGGATAATAAAAAAAAACTCAAGAAAACCTACTGTGACATGGAGTGTGTAAAGTATACTAGAAATTACCTTTTCACCGCCCACTGAACGGATTTTGCTATCAGCTGCCGGGCTGTATACTCTGAGAAATTCTGCTGACAGATGAAATGAGCTACCATCAGCGAATTCGATTTCAACCTGGGATGAACTAGAAATTAGATAAATTCAAAACAGATACACAGCCCATACCCCAAATGAACCAGGCAAACCAATGCCAGAGTAAATTTCACAGCACGTTTGTAAGAGTGGCCAATTGGGAAAGAGGCCCTTGTAATTTGAAGACAAATATGCATATCAACAATAGCGGTGTTCGAAGGTTATCATGTTCAGAAAATTACACATTCCTGTGATGTTGCAGCAATCAGGATACACATGCCAACTTATCTCGTTCACCAGCAAATAATCTCATGCAATGCTACGTTGTTGATGCTATGTCCATCAACTGGGCAGCAGTTGTTAGCTAGTAGTAGTTAAGTGCCAGGCTACCAGCTAAGATGTACAGGCCCATTTCTTCAAGATAAGATGCATATATGGTCCTAAAATATGGATGTGATAAGGTCATATTTGGAAACAGTAAGACAACTGAATAAGACCAGAACTCCAAAAACGACGCTGGAGAACTGTTCCCATGACATTGACTGGGAGCTATGTCCTGATCACACATGGTCTCACACGAAATTCAGCACAAGGACGATTTCTGTTCACATGGCATGCATGCCCGAAATAGCATTTTTACTAATATTTCGCAATCGAGCACTCACAGGTGAGCAATAAGGGAACATTTTGTTTTGCTTGCACGCATGATAAACAAAGAATACACGCAATATTTGAGTACCTGCAAACCTACTCCTTGAGGTGACAACAACAATCAGGTGAAGTCAGACCGCAGAACACAGTGGCCCCGCGTGATGTTGTGAATTTGGCCTTTCAGCCGAGGACGGTACTCTAGATTAGATCACACTAAACTTAACAACATCCAGTATCCACCACGCGAGCAGTAGAGAGCCGCAGGAATCAGGTAAGACCTGAGGTAGGCAGGACCTACGGAGGAGGAGAAGGAGGCGCTGGTCGTCTTGGAAGCGGAGACTCACGGATTTGGGCGGGTGCAGCGCGAACTTCGTCAGGCGCGGGGGCTGCGCCGCCGCCGTGTGCAGCCGCCGGACCACGGCGCCCAGTGCAGCCGCCATAGACGAATGCGGGATATGGAGGGAGGGAATGGGAAATGGGAAGGGATGGAAATCTCTTCCGCTGTTGTTCGTAGGAATGGGAAATGGGGAGGGAGAAGGATATACCGACAAGCCCTTCTCGATACCTAACCCGCCCCCATCCGTGCACCCTGCCCATCCTCATCCGTTAGCCCCGTCCCTATCCCCATATTTCGTCCCGCCTCTTCGTGCCCCTGACCACCGGCTCGTCGTGAACTATCCCCCAACGCTCAGACTCTCCAAACAACACTAGGAAACACGTGCAACCTAAAATACTTGAATGCAACATATGTCTAAAACAAATAAAACATCTAGAATATACACTTGTAAATTATATGTGAAAAATATGCAACATCCAGATAGAACACTTTAACATGAAAACATTTGCTGCAACAGAAGACTAAAACGGATGAAATATTTTGAAACATACCATTGCAACATATATATGAAAACATATACAACATCCATACAAAAAATGCTTGCAACGCACTTCTGAAAACAGATAAAATAATTTGAACAAATGCTTGCAACATGCCTTTGAAACACTTGCAACATATGAAACATGTGCAACATCCTCAATCTACTTTTACAACATCCATATAAAACAATTGCAACATGCCTCTAAAACAACTGAAACAATTAAAACTTACATTTGCAACATATTAGGGAGAGAGAGGCCTGGGCCCGTCGATTCCGACCGACGGGGTGGGAGTCAGCGACAAGCGGCTGCGCGCGAGCACCACCCAACACCAGCACCAACGAGGTGCACGAGCACCACCACCACCAGCGCCACCGGCACTGGGCTTGGCTCGGCTACGATGGTGGTGGGTGGTGGGTGGGGAGCACCATGGCTGTCGGGGTGGGGGAGCTCGGTCGTCGAGGTGAGAGGGGGCACCGCTGGGTGGGGAGGGTGACGCGCCGAGGTGGGGGAGAGCCACCCATTCTCCTGCAACACCATCACGCCACCTCCATGGATCTCGCTGGAGGCGAGTGGATCTCGCTCGTGCTCCATGGATCTCGCCGGAGTGGGGTCTCGGCCACGGGATTTACGGGATTGGGGGCTCTCGGTGAGGACGCCGGGGTGGGGGAGGACATCAGGCGTTGGTGCGCTGCGACAGGGGATGAGGAGCGCGGAAGGGGTAAGGATGGGGAGGAGGAAGCGAAGGGATAAGTTTTTTTTAATGTACATACGGGCAGGAGCAAGTGGCGGGGGTTCGGAGCAAATAATACACGGTTACGGATGTGGATGCATATTTTTCAGATGTCGGAAATGGTATGAATATGAAGCGGAATCAGATTGGAGATGAATTAAAATAGTTGTGTAATATATGCATACATAGATAATTGTATATTTGTCAAGAGTTAATTCAGTAACGAGCCAATAGCAAACAATAGACAATAGTCTTGCATTGGATTCTATTTTGTGGCTATTACACCGACACAATTAAACATTTGACAGGGTAAAGCACTCACAAATGATAAGTTGTAAGCCAATGAGTAATAATAGCTTGCAAGTTATCAGTTCAGAATATGAAACAAACACATCACAAAAATAAAAAAGTTCTCAACTGACAAGCCTTTTCTAAATCCCAATTCAGCTAGTTTTTTATTCTAGGGTGACAAATTATTGAATATCCTATTTTAAATATCGGATAGTCCGTATAAAATTTATGGATAATCCATATCGTACAACGCATCCGCACATAGTGAGACTCCACTTATTCATATCTATATAGATATTAAAATTTCTTCTTCACATCCTCAAAATTTAGATTTGGATCGGATCGAAGAATTATCCATGCCACTTCTCATGCACGTCTTCTTGATGTTATATTTGAGATGCAAAAAAAAAAAAAAAAAAAAACAGGCGCAATAGGGTAAAAAAAGTGAAATCAGCAATTGCATAATAGTGGGTTGCAGATAAAACATAAAATAAAATAATCCACAACTATTCAAGTGTTAGTTTTTGTGTTCTTTATCTTCTTGCACAAATATTTGTTGCACTCCAAAATTTACATGATGGTAGTGTACTACATGAACTATCGAACCATATAATTAGTTGCATTTTGGTGCATGTAACTGATGCAACTACATGTGCAAAAGCACCTGGAATGTTCTCTTATCCTCAGTATAATACCTCCAAAGGCAGTGTCTAACCGGGTTAAGTTATTGATTTACGATGGCGTTCGTATTTTTCTAAATTTATTAGCAAATAATTTATCAATGTCAAAATATAACAATTTAGTATTTTGAATGTGCTCATTTGAATATATTCATATGTCCGCGTGTTCTCAATATATGTACAATTTTGCACTGCTAAACACCCTATTCAAATAAATAAATGAACAATAGAAATTCACTCTTCCACCTTTTTCTCTTATATAATTCCCGCTGCAAGGGATTTTTTTTTAATTTTAACACGTTTTGAAAACTAATTTTAAATTTAACACGGTCGTTTTTTTTTAAACTAACACTTTTGACCGCGTCTATTGTCCCGGCGCGGCCAAATGTCTGTGCCACGCCATGCATGGTGGCGCGACAGAGGCCTGACGTGGTGACGACCGGAATCGCTGACCGCTGACGAGGCAGGTCCTGCCGCGCCATCGACCTTGGCGCGGTAGTGCCGCGCCCTGATCTGTGGCGCGGCAGAGCCGAATAAAACCCCGCGCCCAGTCCCGCCTACCCGAGCAGCAAGCCCGCCTAGCCGCCGCGCCCGCCGCCCGCCCGGCGGTACCTGGACGGTTTAATCGGAACGCGTCGCGTCGATAGTGAGAGTTATTTTAAGTATTGCTTGACGTAAAATCAATAGTGGATTTGTTTCTATCTTTTGTTGAATTAGTTTTACGGCCGAATAGAGAATTTGATGAGGCAATGATTTTTTTCGTTTTTCATAATATGGTTAACCACATATTAACTATTCGATTATGAAAAATTGAATCGGATTGAAACGAATATTTTTTTAAGGAAACTTATTTCTTGGGCTTTTTGGCCCTATATTGTAGGATCGGCGGCGACGCGACCATGGACCCTGGCTTTCTCGACCCCTCGCGCAAGACGCCAGCCACCGGCGTCGAGATACGGCGGGACTGCCGGTTCCTGAACTAATTGCTATTTAATCTCGCCAGCAGTGCTGCCGCGACGCATAGAAACGAATGTGAAACAAATAAATGAAATCCGTACGCAAGTTGACAAACTGCCACATAACATTTTCATTGGTTTGACATAAATTTGGCATAACATAACCAAATAACCCCGCAAGTTTTGGACGCCAATAGTCGTTTGACCTAACAAACTAAGATCCAGGAGTGTAAGGATCCCTTAGACGCCTCTGTCTCTTTCGGATTTGTTGGCAACATATTGGGAGTGTAGCCAACGTCGGTATGGTCGCATCGACGGTGCGTACGGCTCGTACCTTGCAAGTATATGATATGCACGATTACTTATAACTCTTTATGATCGTTAGTTCATAGAGCATATATATTTAAAGAAACTATCTTTGTTAGTACCTGTGAGGCTCTTTGGGTACCAAGCGGAGCACCACCTAGCTGAGACATGTCGATCTTGTTCTGCGGCTAATCGTCCCACTAGTCGTGCTGTCTGCGGAAGCCCGAGGGGTCATCGTTGTCATCGTCGTCCTCGGTTGCAGTGTCCTTTCCAGCGTTATGATGTGGTGGTGTATGAACCGCGGAAGTGGAACCTGTCATCGGCTGAGAAGAGCCGGCTGGTGTCCTCAAAGAGGCTGAAGACGTATCACCCGACCGCACCAGGAGTGGTGGTTCCTCATAAGGAGTGTCCGTACAGCTCAGCTTCTGAGCTAGCTTCCTGCAGCTCTTCTTCACCTTCTGCATAAATAGACGTTAAAGTTAGTGTATTTTCTAAACACATATACACTAAAGAAATATTTTTGAAACGAACAAATTTATGTTTACCTCCACAAAAGGCGCGAGAACGCCTTACCCCTACCCTCTAGACTCGTGAAGCCGAAACGCTGCTTCGTTGGACAGCCTTGATAATTGTGTCGTCTGGGTATAGAAACGCGGTTAGACAGTTTTAGTACACATACTTAATATCAAAAGGATAACAAATTGTACCATTCAAGTATCTTACCACGTATCTTTGAAGCGGGGCTCTCTGTAGTTGTGTGTCCTCTCTAGTGGTAATGTCGTACACATCTTCGATGACATCTTCCTTCGAGTCCTCGTCAATCGCCTCCTCAATATATAGGGGCTTGATATGTGTCCTCGTAGACCTATAAAGCCACCACAGGTACTCGTCGAAGGTGTGCTAGTCATGTGGAGGACCCGCATAGACCGGATGTCGTACCCTATTCTGCCACAAATGGATGTGCGCGCTGTGTGTCACACGCCAATCCTTGGTCTTGTACCTCTTCCTACGGTCATACCTGCAACAAAACGATATTAATTGTACCACACACAGCTCTAAATTATAGCTTTGTTATTAATCGATAACACATCCGTACAATCCTTGGTTGGTGGAGTAAAGCGATGGTGGGCAGCCTGTCATTCTTTCAAACTATCTGCAGACCCTGATGGACAAGTGAATCTCGACCACATGGAAGAAAATAAGAGAGACGTCGTAGCGATACTCGTCTAACTCGTCCCTAGTGACAGGACTGAGATAGTACTGGAGCTCTGGAGCATCTCAAGGACACCAATGCACCTGAAATTTCGTAATTGAGTTAGGTTATGATATAATGTACATCGAACAAGACACATATATGATAGTAAAGAGAGCATAACCTGATGGTGTGTCAGGGTAGCGAGACCGTCCGTATACTCTCTGTACTTGCGCCTCGCATTCCCTCTAACTAACTCTAATTCCGTCTAGATAAACAGAGCTGTAGGGAGTGTATCCTGCCCGTTCTATTGCTGTATTGAACACGATAATAAATTAGTAATTAAAAAACTCATCATATGTAACCATATCAAAGAATATAATGAACCGAAGTACTTACCGGTAAACCAGTACTAAGTGGCCTTCCAATGTGCCATCGTTCCCAACACCAAACCTAGAGTAGGTACGAGCAACCTCCAAGGTTCGCATACCCTGAGGTACGACGGTAGGCAACGCATAGCTGTCGATATATTCATGCTAGGACTGCGCTGCCCCAGGTGTACGCCACTATGTTCTCCCACGGCTAGCGTAGTATGTCAAGGAAGATTCAGTTGATGGTGTTGCCTAAAGCTTCTAGGAAGAGGAAAGCACCCAGAAAAGTGCCAGAGCCACACTCGAGCGAGCCTGTCGATCTGAGCCTCCTCAGCCTGTGGGTCCAAGTAATCAAAACGCTCCGTGATCTAGGACGACGAACACCGAAAGTTTTTCTAAAATTTACCAAAGAACATGAGACCCGATGGCTGCAGAAAAGCAATGCAAGTATTAAATAGGCTTCAATTTCTCACTTATTTTTCTTGAAAGCCTCATCGTCCGGTGAAAAAAAGCCAGTAAACTGAGCCACTAGCTCCTTCTAGTGATCGTTGTCAACTATCCCTATCACTGGAAGCCCCCGAAGGCCAAAAATAACCTTCACGTCCTGCATGGTTAAGGTCATCTCGCCACGAGGTAGGTGGAATGTGTGGGTCTCAGGTCTCCACCTGTTATAAGAATAGAACGACTGTTAGTTGCCTCAAATTTATTACAAAAAAGTTTACGTACAAAGAATACACTCACACCTATCTATAGCTGCAGTAAATAGTGATAGGTCAAGGAGGCGGAAGACCGTGGTTGACAACACGGACAAGCTTAAGGAAGCCGGCACGCCGTATGTACGACGCATAACACTCGTCCCACTGGTACGCCTTGGTGTGCGTGCAGGGCCTCAAAGTAGGCAAGGCCACCTTTGCGTTGTTGTCACTCAAGATGTGTGCTCGGTGCTGGTCGTCGTACTCTACCTTAAGAATAGAGTACAACGAGTGCTGCGTGGGGGGTCATCCTGTTACAAATTGATAAACAAAGCGTTAGAGTATTCAAATTAGCAAAATTCAAATTAACATTATGTAGCATTACAAAATTTAAACTACTTGTTATGCAATATGAAAGCATATGTATATATTCAAAGTAAAATTAATAGACATATCACACACTACTAACATAAACAATTTCACTAGGAATATAAGCATTTGACGAAACTTCATGAAATCATCAAAATCAACGTATCACGCACTAGTAAGTACCGACATTTGTAAACTAGTATCTATACCCAAAATCCCTAACTAAATAGCTAACTATAAACTAAATAATAAATACCTAATCAATCCCTAAATCCAAAATCCTAATCTCAAACCTAAAAACCACCTACGTAAATCACAAACAAATTCACTAACCTAACTATCCTAAATCACTAACTATCATAAATCAATAACAATCATAAAACCCTAACTATCCTATATTACTAATTATCCTAAAACAATAATAATCAAAATAACATGAAATCGAGAGGGAGGTACCTTAAGAGCGGGCGACCTTGACGCGTCGGCGTTCGTGGTGGGGCCGGCGCGGGTGCTGCGCGGCAGGAGTGACCGGGCGCGGGGTAGGTGCGGCGTGGGCGGGCGCTGGCGATGGGCGCTGCGCGGCTGGCGGAGGACGCAACGGTGGGCGGGCGGGCAGGGGTGTCTGCGGGCGGGGGGGGGGGGGGGCTCGCTCGCGATATTTATTTGGCCTCGCCGCGTCATGCTCCGTGGCGCGGCAGAGCCCTGCCACGTCAACGATCGCGATTCCGGTCGTCACCACGCCAGACCTCTGTCGCGTCACCATGCATGGCGCACCACAGGCATTTGGCCGCCTAGCCTGTGCCGCGCCAGGGCAATAGGCGCGGCCAAAAGTGTCAGTTTTTTTTAAAAAAACCGACCGTGTTAGATTTAAAATTAGTTTTCAAAAAGTGTTAAAATTAAAAAAAATTCCTACAAGGCAAGCAACAAGATAATAAGACTATTTGCGAACTGAGCGTAGCTCAGCTGGTTGGGTTCTTTATGGTGGAAACCGTTCATCCGTACTCAAGTCTCCAATTTGACACGTGTGCTCGTATTTTTTTATATTTATTTATTTTAGGATTTAATGATGCTATTCTTTCAGTGGTAGGCGACGTGTCCGTCGACAACGAGGCGGCTGTGAGGACTTCGTCAATCACAAGGTGTGTTTTTGTATGTTTATAGGGGTAAGTGTACGCTCGTGTATATGAGTATGTGCGTCTGGGTTTGAAAAAAAAGATAATAAGAGTATTAAAAATAGAATTATACCAAGTGAATAGTCCCACAACGAATAGGATTATCGGTAGCCTCACCGAGTCACCGGAA